>NW_028116856.1:0-66162 GCF_964273445.1 Streptopelia decaocto
CTCCAAATTGTTGAAATTCTCTTGAAGCTTTTAAAATTCTCTCCAGAATTTTCAAAATCCATGTCCACATGTTTACAATTTCACGTCAGAAATGGCTAAAATTCCAGTGGAAATTTTTTCAAAGTCCCTTAAAATTTTCCAATTTTTGTCCCAATTCTTCCCATTCCCATTGAAACTTTTCAAATCCCTCTCAAAATGGTTGAAATTCTCTTGAAGCTTTTAAAATTCTCTCTAGAATTTTCAAAATCCATGTCCACATGTTTACAATTTCACATAAAAAAATGGCTAAAATTCCAGTTGAAATTTTTTCAAAGTCCCTTAAAAATTTTCCAATTTTTGTCCCAATTCTTCCCATTCCCATTGAAACTTTTCAAATCCCTCTCAAAATTGTTGAAATTCTCTTGAAGCTTTTAAAATTCTCTCCAGAATTTTCAAAATCCATGTCCACATGTTTACAATTTCACGTCAAAAAATGGCTAAAATTCCAGCTGAAATTTTTTCAAAGTCCCTTAAAAATTTTCCAATTTTTGTCCCAATTCTTCCCATTCCCATTGAAACTTTTCAAATCCCTCTCAAAATTGTTGAAATTCTCTTGAAGCTTTTAAAATTCTCTCTAGAATTTTCAAAATCCATGTCCACATGTTTACAATTTCACGTCAAAAAATGGCTAAAATTCCAGTTGAAATTTTTTCAAAGTCCCTTCAAATTTTCCAATTTTTGTCCCAATTCTTCCCATTCCCATTGAAACTTTTCAAATCCCTCTCAAAATTGTTGAAATTCTCTTGAAGCTTTTAAAATTCTCTCTAGAATTTTCAAAATCCATGTCCACATGTTTACAATTTCACGTCAAAAAATGGCTGAAATTCCAGCTGAAATTTTTTCAAAGTCCCTTAAAAATTTTCCAATTTTTGTCCCAATTCTTCCCATTCCCATTGAAACTTTTCAAATCCCTCTCAAAATTGTTGAAATTCTCTTGAAGCTTTTAAAATTCTCTCTAGAATTTTCAAAATCCATGTCCACATGTTTACAATTTCACGTCAAAAATGCTAAAATTCCAGCTGAAATTTTTTCAAAGTCCCTTAAAAATTTTCCAATTTTTGTCCCAATTCTTCCCATTCCCATTGAAACTTTTCAAATCCCTCTCAAAATTGTTGAAATTCTCTTGAAGCTTTTAAAATTCTCTCTAGAATTTTCAAAATCCATGTCCACATGTTTACAATTTCACGTCAAAAAATGGCTAAAATTCCAGCTGAAATTTTTTCAAAGTCCCTTCAAAATTTTCCAATTTTTGTCCCAATTCTTCCCATTCCCATTGAAACTTTTCAAATCCCTCTCAAAATTGTTGAAATTCTCTTGAAGCTTTTAAAATTCTCTCTAGAATTTTCAAAATCCATGTCCACATGTTTACAATTTCACGTCAAAAAATGGCTAAAATTCCAGCTGAAATTTTTTCAAAAGTCCCCTTAAAAATTTTCCAATTTTTGTCCCAATTCTTCCCATTCCCATTGAAACTTTTCAAATCCCTCTCAAAATTGTTGAAATTCTCTTGAAGCTTTTAAAATTCTCTCCAGAATTTTCAAAATCCATGTCCACATGTTTACAATTTCACGTCAAAAAATGGCTAAAATTCCAGTGGAAATTTTTTCAAAGTCCCTTAAAAATTTTCCACTTTTTGTCCCAATTCTTCCCATTCCCATTGAAACTTTTCAAATCCCTCTCAAAATTGTTGAAATTCTCTTGAAGCTTTTAAAATTCTCTCTAGAATTTTCAAAATCCATGTCCACATGTTTACAATTTCACGTAAAAAATGGCTAAAATTCCAGTCGAAATTTTTTCAAAGTCCCTTCAAAATTTTCCAATTTTTGTCCCAATTCTTCCCATTCCCATTGAAACTTTTCAAATCCCTCTCAAAATTGTTGAAATTCTCTTGAAGCTTTTAAAATTCTCTCCAGAATTTTCAAAATCCATGTCCACATGTTTACAATTTCACGTCAGAAATGGCTAAAATTCCAGTGGAAATTTTTTCAAAGTCCCTTAAAAATTTTCCAATTTTTGTCCCAATTCTTCCCATTCCCATTGAAACTTTTCAAATCCCTCTCAAAATGGTTGAAATTCTCTTGAAGCTTTTAAAATTCTCTCTAGAATTTTCAAAATCCATGTCCACATGTTTACAATTTCACGTCAAAAAATGGCTAAAATTCCAGTTGAAATTTTTTCAAAGTCCCTTCAAAGTTTTCTAATTTTTGTCCCTAATTCTTCCCATTCCCATTGAAACTTTTCAAATCCCTCTCAAAATTGTTGAAATTCTCTTGAAGCTTTTAAAATTCTCTCTAGAATTTTCAAAATCCATGTCCACATGTTTACAATTTCACGTCAAAAATGCTAAAATTCCAGTTGAAATTTTTTCAAAGTCCCTTAAAAATTTTCCAATTTTTGTCCCAATTCTTCCCATTCCCATTGAAACTTTTCAAATCCCTCTCAAAATGGTTGAAATTCTCTTGAAGCTTTTAAAATTCTCTCTAGAATTTTCAAAATCCATGTCCACATGTTTACAATTTCACGTCAAAAAATGGCTAAAATTCCAGCTGAAATTTTTTCAAAGTCCCTTAAAAATTTTCCAATTTTTGTCCCAATTCTTCCCATTCCCATTGAAACTTTTCAAATCCCTCTCAAAATTGTTGAAATTCTCTTGAAGCTTTTAAAATTCTCTCTAGAATTTTCAAAATCCATGTCCACATGTTTACAATTTCACATCAAAAAATGGCTAAAATTCCAGCTGAAATTTTTTCAAAGTCCCTTAAAAATTTTCCACTTTTTGTCCCAATTCTTCCCATTCCCATTGAAACTTTTCAAATCCCTCTCAAAATTGTTGAAATTCTCTTGAAGCTTTTAAAATTCTCTCTAGAATTTTCAAAATCCATGTCCACATGTTTACAATTTCACGTCAAAAATGCTAAAATTCCAGCTGAAATTTTTTCAAAGTCCCTTAAAAATTTTCCAATTTTTGTCCCAATTCTTCCCATTCCCATTGAAACTTTTCAAATCCCTCTCCAAATTGTTGAAATTCTCTTGAAGCTTTTAAAATTCTCTCCAGAATTTTCAAAATCCATGTCCACATGTTTACAATTTCACGTCAGAAATGGCTAAAATTCCAGTGGAAATTTTTTCAAAGTCCCTTAAAAATTTTCCAATTTTTGTCCCAATTCTTCCCATTCCCATTGAAACTTTTCAAATCCCTCTCAAAATGGTTGAAATTCTCTTGAAGCTTTTAAAATTCTCTCTAGAATTTTCAAAATCCATGTCCACATGTTTACAATTTCACATAAAAAAATGGCTAAAATTCCAGTTGAAATTTTTTCAAAGTCCCTTAAAAATTTTCCAATTTTTGTCCCAATTCTTCCCATTCCCATTGAAACTTTTCAAATCCCTCTCAAAATTGTTGAAATTCTCTTGAAGCTTTTAAAATTCTCTCCAGAATTTTCAAAATCCATGTCCACATGTTTACAATTTCACGTCAAAAAATGGCTAAAATTCCAGCTGAAATTTTTTCAAAGTCCCTTCAAAATTTTCCAATTTTTGTCCCAATTCTTCCCATTCCCATTGAAACTTTTCAAATCCCTCTCAAAATTGTTGAAATTCTCTTGAAGCTTTTAAAATTCTCTCTAGAATTTTCAAAATCCATGTCCACATGTTTACAATTTCACGTCAAAAAATGGCTAAAATTCCAGTTGAAATTTTTTCAAAGTCCCTTCAAAATTTTCCAATTTTTGTCCCAATTCTTCCCATTCCCATTGAAACTTTTCAAATCCCTCTCAAAATTGTTGAAATTCTCTTGAAGCTTTTAAAATTCTCTCTAGAATTTTCAAAATCCATGTCCACATGTTTACAATTTCACGTCAAAAAATGGCTGAAATTCCAGCTGAAATTTTTTCAAAGTCCCTTAAAAATTTTCCAATTTTTGTCCCAATTCTTCCCATTCCCATTGAAACTTTTCAAATCCCTCTCAAAATTGTTGAAATTCTCTTGAAGCTTTTAAAATTCTCTCTAGAATTTTCAAAATCCATGTCCACATGTTTACAATTTCACGTCAAAAATGCTAAAATTCCAGCTGAAATTTTTTCAAAGTCCCTTAAAAATTTTCCAATTTTTGTCCCAATTCTTCCCATTCCCATTGAAACTTTTCAAATCCCTCTCAAAATTGTTGAAATTCTCTTGAAGCTTTTAAAATTCTCTCTAGAATTTTCAAAATCCATGTCCACATGTTTACAATTTCACGTCAAAAAATGGCTAAAATTCCAGCTGAAATTTTTTCAAAGTCCCTTCAAAATTTTCCAATTTTTGTCCCAATTCTTCCCATTCCCATTGAAACTTTTCAAATCCCTCTCAAAATTGTTGAAATTCTCTTGAAGCTTTTAAAATTCTCTCTAGAATTTTCAAAATCCATGTCCACATGTTTACAATTTCACGTCAAAAAATGGCTAAAATTCCAGTTGAAATGTTTTCAAAGTCCCTTAAAAATTTTCCAATTTTTGTCCCAATTCTTCCCATTCCCATTGAAACTTTTCAAATCCCTCTCAAAATTGTTGAAATTCTCTTGAAGCTTTTAAAATTCTCTCTAGAATTTTCAAAATCCATGTCCACATGTTTACAATTTCACATAAAAAAATGGCTAAAATTCCAGTTGAAATTTTTTCAAAGTCCCTTAAAAATTTTCCAATTTTTGTCCCAATTCTTCCCATTCCCATTGAAACTTTTCAAATCCCTCTCAAAATTGTTGAAATTCTCTTGAAGCTTTTAAAATTCTCTCTAGAATTTTCAAAATCCATGTCCACATGTTTACAATTTCACGTCAAAAAATGGCTAAAATTCCAGTTGAAATGTTTTCAAAGTCCCTTAAAAATTTTCCAATTTTTGTCCCAATTCTTCCCATTCCCATTGAAACTTTTCAAATCCCTCTCAAAATTGTTGAAATTCTCTTGAAGCTTTTAAAATTCTCTCTAGAATTTTCAAAATCCATGTCCACATGTTTACAATTTCACATAAAAAAATGGCTAAAATTCCAGTTGAAATTTTTTCAAAGTCCCTTAAAAATTTTCCAATTTTTGTCCCAATTCTTCCCATTCCCATTGAAACTTTTCAAATCCCTCTCAAAATTGTTGAAATTCTCTTGAAGCTTTTAAAATTCTCTCAAGAATTTTCAAAATCCATGTCCACATGTTTACAATTTCACGTCAAAAAATGGCTAAAATTCCAGCTGAAATTTTTCCAAAGTCCCTTAAAAATTTTCCACTTTTTGTCCCAATTCTTCCCATTCCCATTGAAACTTTTCAAATCCCTCTCAAAATTGTTGAAATTCTCTTGAAGCTTTTAAAATTCTCTCTAGAATTTTCAAAATCCATGTCCACATGTTTACAATTTCACGTAAAAAATGGCTAAAATTCCAGTCGAAATTTTTTCAAAGTCCCTTAAAAATTTTCCAATTTTTGTCCCAATTCTTCCCATTCCCATTGAAACTTTTCAAATCCCTCTCAAAATTGTTGAAATTCTCTTGAAGCTTTTAAAATTCTCTCCAGAATTTTCAAAATCCATGTCCACATGTTTACAATTTCACATCAGAAATGTCTAAAATTCCAGTTGAAATTTTTTCAAAGTCCCTTAAAAATTTTCCAATTTTTGTCCCAATTCTTCCCATTCCCATTGAAACTTTTCAAATCCCTCTCAAAATTGTTGAAATTCTCTTGAAGCTTTTAAAATTCTCTCTAGAATTTTCAAAATCCATGTCCACATGTTTACAATTTCACGTCAAAAAATGGCTACAATTCCAGTTGAGATTTTTTCAAAGTCCCTTCAAAGTTTTCTAATTTTTGTCCCAATTCTTCCCATTCCCATTGAAACTTTTCAAATCCCTCTCAAAATTGTTGAAATTCTCTTGAAGCTTTTAAAATTCTCTCTAGAATTTTCAAAATCCATGTCCACATGTTTACAATTTCACGTCAAAAATGCTAAAATTCCAGTTGAAATTTTTTCAAAGTCCCTTAAAAATTTTCCAATTTTTGTCCCAATTCTTCCCATTCCCATTGAAACTTTTCAAATCCCTCTCAAAATTGTTGAAATTCTCTTGAAGCTTTTAAAATTCTCTCTAGAATTTTCAAAATCCATGTCCACATGTTTACAATTTCACGTCAAAAAATGGCTAAAATTCCAGCTGAAATTTTTTCAAAGTCCCTTCAAAATTTTCCAATTTTTGTCCCAATTCTTCCCATTCCCATTGAAACTTTTCAAATCCCTCTCAAAATTGTTGAAATTCTCTTGAAGCTTTTAAAATTCTCTCTAGAATTTTCAAAATCCATGTCCACATGTTTACAATTTCACGTCAAAAAATGGCTAAAATTCCAGCTGAAATTTTTTCAAAGTCCCTTCAAAATTTTCCAATTTTTGTCCCAATTCTTCCCATTCCCATTGAAACTTTTCAAATCCCTCTCAAAATGGTTGAAATTCTCTTGAAGCTTTTAAAATTCTCTCTAGAATTTTCAAAATCCATGTCCACATGTTTACAATTTCACGTCAAAAATGCTAAAATTCCAGCTGAAATTTTTTCAAAGTCCCTTAAAAATTTTCCAATTTTTGTCCCAATTCTTCCCATTCCCATTGAAACTTTTCAAATCTCTCTCAAAATTGTTGAAATTCTCTTGAAGCTTTTAAAATTCTCTCTAGAATTTTCAAAATCCATGTCCACATGTTTACAATTTCACATCAAAAAATGGCTAAAATTCCAGCTGAAATTTTTTCAAAGTCCCTTAAAAATTTTCCACTTTTTGTCCCAATTCTTCCCATTCCCATTGAAACTTTTCAAATCCCTCTCAAAATTGTTGAAATTCTCTTGAAGCTTTTAAAATTCTCTCTAGAATTTTCAAAATCCATGTCCACATGTTTACAATTTCACGTCAAAAATGCTAAAATTCCAGCTGAAATTTTTTCAAAGTCCCTTAAAAATTTTCCAATTTTTGTCCCAATTCTTCCCATTCCCATTGAAACTTTTCAAATCCCTCTCCAAATTGTTGAAATTCTCTTGAAGCTTTTAAAATTCTCTCCAGAATTTTCAAAATCCATGTCCACATGTTTACAATTTCACATAAAAAAATGGCTAAAATTCCAGCTGAAATTTTTTCAAAGTCCCTTCAAAATTTTCCAATTTTTGTCCCAATTCTTCCCATTCCCATTGAAACTTTTCAAATCCCTCTCAAAATTGTTGAAATTCTCTTGAAGCTTTTAAAATTCTCTCTAGAATTTTCAAAATCCATGTCCACATGTTTACAATTTCACGTCAAAAAATGGCTAAAATTCCAGTTGAAATTTTTTCAAAGTCCCTTCAAAATTTTCCAATTTTTGTCCCAATTCTTCCCATTCCCATTGAAACTTTTCAAATCCCTCTCAAAATTGTTGAAATTCTCTTGAAGCTTTTAAAATTCTCTCTAGAATTTTCAAAATCCATGTCCACATGTTTACAATTTCACGTCAAAAAATGGCTGAAATTCCAGCTGAAATTTTTTCAAAGTCCCTTAAAAATTTTCCAATTTTTGTCCCAATTCTTCCCATTCCCATTGAAACTTTTCAAATCCCTCTCAAAATTGTTGAAATTCTCTTGAAGCTTTTAAAATTCTCTCTAGAATTTTCAAAATCCATGTCCACATGTTTACAATTTCACGTCAAAAATGCTAAAATTCCAGCTGAAATTTTTTCAAAGTCCCTTAAAAATTTTCCAATTTTTGTCCCAATTCTTCCCATTCCCATTGAAACTTTTCAAATCCCTCTCAAAATTGTTGAAATTCTCTTGAAGCTTTTAAAATTCTCTCCAGAATTTTCAAAATCCATGTCCACAAGTTTACAATTTCACGTCAAAAAATGGCTAAAATTCCAGCTGAAATTTTTTCAAAGTCCCTTAAAAATTTTCCAATTTTTGTCCCAATTCTTCCCATTCCCATTGAAACTTTTCAAATCCCTCTCAAAATTGTTGAAATTCTCTTGAAGCTTTTAAAATTCTCTCTAGAATTTTCAAAATCCATGTCCACATGTTTACAATTTCACGTCAAAAAATGGCTAAAATTCCAGTTGAAATGTTTTCAAAGTCCCTTAAAAATTTTCCAATTTTTGTCCCAATTCTTCCCATTCCCATTGAAACTTTTCAAATCCCTCTCAAAATTGTTGAAATTCTCTTGAAGCTTTTAAAATTCTCTCTAGAATTTTCAAAATCCATGTCCACATGTTTACAATTTCACATAAAAAAATGGCTAAAATTCCAGATGAAATTTTTTCAAAGTCCCTTAAAAATTTTCCAATTTTTGTCCCAATTCTTCCCATTCCCATTGAAACTTTTCAAATCCCTCTCAAAATTGTTGAAATTCTCTTGAAGCTTTTAAAATTCTCTCCAGAATTTTCAAAATCCATGTCCACATGTTTACAATTTCACGTCAAAAAATGGCTAAAATTCCAGTGGAAATTTTTTCAAAGTCCCTTAAAAATTTTCCACTTTTTGTCCCAATTCTTCCCATTCCCATTGAAACTTTTCAAATCCCTCTCAAAATTGTTGAAATTCTCTTGAAGCTTTTAAAATTCTCTCTAGAATTTTCAAAATCCATGTCCACATGTTTACAATTTCACGTAAAAAATGGCTAAAATTCCAGTCGAAATTTTTTCAAAGTCCCTTAAAAATTTTCCAATTTTTGTCCCAATTCTTCCCATTCCCGTTGAAACTTTTCAAATCCCTCTCAAAATTGTTGAAATTCTCTTGAAGCTTTTAAAATTCTCTCCAGAATTTTCAAAATCCATGTCCACATGTTTACAATTTCACGTCAGAAATGGCTAAAATTCCAGTTGAAATTTTTTCAAAGTCCCTTAAAAATTTTCCAATTTTTGTCCCAATTCTTCCCATTCCCATTGAAACTTTTCAAATCCCTCTCAAAATTGTTGAAATTCTCTTGAAGCTTTTAAAATTCTCTCTAGAATTTTCAAAATCCATGTCCACATGTTTACAATTTCACGTCAAAAATGCTAAAATTCCAGTTGAAATTTTTTCAAAGTCCCTTAAAAATTTTCCAATTTTTGTCCCAATTCTTCCCATTCCCATTGAAACTTTTCAAATCCCTCTCAAAATTGTTGAAATTCTCTTGAAGCTTTTAAAATTCTCTCTAGAATTTTCAAAATCCATGTCCACATGTTTACAATTTCACGTCAAAAAATGGCTAAAATTCCAGCTGAAATTTTTTCAAAGTCCCTTCAAAATTTTCCAATTTTTGTCCCAATTCTTCCCATTCCCATTGAAACTTTTCAAATCCCTCTCAAAATTGTTGAAATTCTCTTGAAGCTTTTAAAATTCTCTCTAGAATTTTCAAAATCCATGTCCACATGTTTACAATTTCACGTCAAAAAATGGCTAAAATTCCAGCTGAAATTTTTTCAAAGTCCCTTCAAAATTTTCCAATTTTTGTCCCAATTCTTCCCATTCCCATTGAAACTTTTCAAATCCCTCTCAAAATTGTTGAAATTCTCTTGAAGCTTTTAAAATTCTCTCTAGAATTTTCAAAATCCATGTCCACATGTTTACAATTTCACGTCAAAAATGCTAAAATTCCAGCTGAAATTTTTTCAAAGTCCCTTAAAAATTTTCCAATTTTTGTCCCAATTCTTCCCATTCCCATTGAAACTTTTCAAATCCCTCTCCAAATTGTTGAAATTCTCTTGAAGCTTTTAAAATTCTCTCCAGAATTTTCAAAATCCATGTCCACATGTTTACAATTTCACGTCAGAAATGGCTAAAATTCCAGTTGAAATGTTTTCAAAGTCCCTTAAAAATTTTCCAATTTTTGTCCCAATTCTTCCCATTCCCATTGAAACTTTTCAAATCCCTCTCAAAATTGTTGAAATTCTCTTGAAGCTTTTAAAATTCTCTCCAGAATTTTTAAAATCCATGTCCACATGTTTACAATTTCACGTCAAAAATGCTAAAATTCCAGCTGAAATTTTTTCAAAGTCCCTTCAAAATTTTCCAATTTTTGTCCCAATTCTTCCCATTCCCATTGAAACTTTTCAAATCCCTCTCAAAATTGTTGAAATTCTCTTGAAGCTTTTAAAATTCTCTCTAGAATTTTCAAAATCCATGTCCACATGTTTACAATTTCACGTCAAAAAATGGCTAAAATTCCAGTTGAAATTTTTTCAAAGTTCCTTAAAAATTTTCCAATTTTTGTCCCAATTCTTCCCATTCCCATTGAAACTTTTCAAATCCCTCTCAAAATTGTTGAAATTCTCTTGAAGCTTTTAAAATTCTCTCTAGAATTTTCAAAATCCATGTCCACATGTTTACAATTTCACGTCAAAAAATGGCTAAAATTCCAGCTGAAATTTTTTCAAAGTCCCTTAAAAATTTTCCAATTTTTGTCCCAATTCTTCCAATTCCCATTGAAACTTTTCAAATCCCTCTCAAAATTGTTGAAATTCTCTTGAAGCTTTTAAAATTCTCTCTAGAATTTTCAAAATCCATGTCCACATGTTTACAATTTCACGTCAAAAAATGGCTAAAATTCCAGCTGAAATTTTTTCAAAGTCCCTTAAAAATTTTCCAATTTTTGTCCCAATTCTTCCAATTCCCATTGAAACTTTTCAAATCCCTCTCAAAATTGTTGAAATTCTCTTGAAGCTTTTAAAATTCTCCCTAGAATTTTCAAAATCCATGTCCACATGTTTACAATTTCACGTCAAAAAATGGCTAAAATTCCAGTTGAAATTTTTTCAAAGTCCCTTAAAAATTTTCCAATTTTTGTCCCAATTCTTCCCATTCCCATTGAAACTTTTCAAATCCCTCTCAAAATTGTTGAAATTCTCTTGAAGCTTTAAATTCTCTCTAGAATTTTCAAAATCCATGTCCACATGTTTACAATTTCACGTCAAAAAATGGCTAAAATTCCAGCTGAAATTTTTCAAAGTCTGAAAAATTTTCCAATTTTTGTCCCAATTCTTCCCATTCCCATTGAAACTTTTCAAATCCCTCTCAAAATTGTTGAAATTCTCTTGAAGCTTTTAAAATTCTCTCTAGAATTTTCAAAATCCATGTCCACATGTTTACAATTTCACGTCAAAAATGCTAAAATTCCAGCTGAAATTTTTTCAAAGTCCCTTCAAAATTTTCCAATTTTTGTCCCAATTCTTCCCATTCCCATTGAAACTTTTCAAATCCCTCTCAAAATTGTTGAAATTCTCTTGAAGCTTTTAAAATTCTCTCTAGAATTTTCAAAATCCATGTCCACATGTTACAATTTCACGTCAAAAAATGGCTAAAATTCCAGCTGAAATTTTTTCAAAGTCCCTTCAAAATTTTCCAATTTTTGTCCCAATTCTTCCCATTCCCATTGAAACTTTTCAAATCCCTCTCAAAATTGTTGAAATTCTCTTGAAGCTTTTAAAGTTCTCTCCAGAATTTTCAAAATCCATGTCCACATGTTTACAATTTCACGTCAAAAAATGGCTAAAATTCCAGTTGAAATTTTTTCAAAGTCCCTTCAAAATTTTCCAATTTTTGTCCCAATTCTTCCCATTCCCATTGAAACTTTTCAAATCCCTCTCAAAATTGTTGAAATTCTCTTGAAGCTTTTAAAATTCTCTCTAGAATTTTCAAAATCCATGTCCACATGTTTACAATTTCACGTCAAAAAATGGCTAAAATTCCAGCTGAAATTTTTTCAAAGTCCCTTCAAAATTTTCCAATTTTTGTCCCAATTCTTCCCATTCCCATTGAAACTTTTCAAATCCCTCTCCAAATTGTTGAAATTCTCTTGAAGCTTTTAAAATTCTCTCTAGAATTTTCAAAATCCATGTCCACATGTTTACAATTTCACGTCAAAAAATGGCTAAAATTCCAGATGAAATTTTTTCAAAGTCCCTGAAAAATTTTCCAATTTTTGTCCCAATTCTTCCCATTCCCATTGAAACTTTTCAAATCCCTCTCAAAATTGTTGAAATTCTCTTGAAGCTTTTAAAATTCTCTCTAGAATTTTCAAAATCCATGTCCACATGTTTACAATTTCACGTCAAAAAATGGCTAAAATTCCAGTTTGAAATTTTTTCAAAGTCCCTTCAAAATTTTCCAATTTTTGTCCCAATTCTTCCCATTCCCATTGAAACTTTTCAAATCCCTCTCAAAATTGTTGAAATTCTCTTGAAGCTTTTAAAATTCTCTCTAGAATTTTCAAAAATCCATGTCCACATGTTTACAATTTCACGTCAAAAAATGGCTAAAATTCCAGCTGAAATTTTTTCAAAGTCCCTTAAAAATTTTCCAATTTTTGTCCCAATTCTTCCCATTCCCATTGAAACTTTTCAAATCCCTCTCAAAATTGTTGAAATTCTCTTGAAGCTTTTTAAAATTCTCTCTAGAATTTTCAAAATCCATGTCCACATGTTTACAATTTCACGTCAAAAATGTCTAAAATTCCAGATGAAATTTTTTCAAAGTCCCTTAAAATTTTCCAATTTTGTCCCAATTCTTCCCATTCCCATTGAAACTTTTCAAATCCCTCTCAAAATTGTTGAAATTCTCTTGAAGCTTTTAAAATTCTCTCTAGAATTTTCAAAATCCATGTCCACATGTTTACAATTTCACGTCAAAAAATGCTAAAATTCCAGCTGAAATTTTTTCAAAGTCCCTTAAAAATTTTCCAATTTTTGTCCCAATTCTTCCCATTCCCATTGAAACTTTTCAAATCCCTCTCAAAATTGTTGAAATTCTCTTGAAGCTTTTTAAAATTCTCTCTAGAATTTTCAAAATCCATGTCCACAAGTTTACAATTTCACATCAAAAAATGGCTAAAATTCCAGTTGAAATTTTTTCAAAGTCCCTTCAAAATTTTCCATTTTTGTCCCAATTCTTCCCATTCCCATTGAAACTTTTCAAATCCCTCTGAAAATTGTTGAAATTCTCTTGAAGCTTTTAAAATTCTCTCCAGAATTTTCAAAATCCATGTCCACATGTTTACAATTTCACGTCAAAAAATGGCTAAAATTCCAGTGGAAATTTTTTCAAAGTCCCTTCAAAATTTTCCAATTTTTGTCCCAATTCTTCCCATTCCCATTGAAACTTTTCAAATCCCTCTCAAAATTGTTGAAATTCTCTTGAAGCTTTTAAAATTCTCTCTAGAATTTTCAAAATCCATGTCCACATGTTTACAATTTCACGTCAAAAATGGCTAAAATTCCAGTTGAAATTTTTTCAAAGTCCCTGAAAAATTTTCCAATTTTTGTCCCAATTCTTCCCATTCCCATTGAAACTTTTCAAATCCCTCTCAAAATTGTTGAAATTCTCTTGAAGCTTTTAAAATTCTCTCTAGAATTTTCAAAATCCATGTCCACATGTTTACAATTTCACGTCAAAAAATGGCTAAAATTCCAGCTGAAATTTTTTCAAAGTCCCTTAAAAATTTTCCAATTTTTGTCCCAATTCTTCCCATTCCCATTGAAACTTTTCAAATCCCTCTCAAAATTGTTGAAATTCTCTTGAAGCTTTTAAAATTCTCTCTAGAATTTTCAAAATCCATGTCCACATGTTTACAATTTCACGTCAAAAATGCTAAAATTCCAGCTGAAATTTTTTCAAAGTCCCTTAAAAATTTTCCAATTTTTGTCCCAATTCTTCCCATTCCCATTGAAACTTTTCAAATCCCTCTCAAAATTGTTGAAATTCTCTTGAAGCTTTTAAAATTCTCTCTAGAATTTTCAAAATCCATGTCCACAAGTTTACAATTTCACGTCAAAAAATGGCTAAAATTCCAGCTGAAATTTTTTCAAAGTCCCTTCAAAATTTTCCAATTTTGTCCCAATTCTTCCCATTCCCATTGAAACTTTTCAAATCCCTCTCAAAATTGTTTAAATTCTCTTGAAGCTTTTAAAATTCTCTCTAGAATTTTCAAAATCCATGTCCACATGTTTACAATTTCACGTCAAAAAATGGCTAAAATTCCAGTTGAAATGTTTTCAAAGTCCCTTAAAAATTTTCCAATTTTTGTCCCAATTCTTCCCATTCCCATTGAAACTTTTCAAATCCCTCTCCAAATTGTTGAAATTCTCTTGAAGCTTTTAAAATTCTCTCTAGAATTTTCAAAATCCATGTCCACATGTTTACAATTTCACATAAAAAAATGGCTAAAATTCCAGTTGAAATTTTTTCAAAGTCCCTTAAAAATTTTCCAATTTTTGTCCCAATTCTTCCCATTCCCATTGAAACTTTTCAAATCCCTCTCCAAATTGTTGAAATTCTGTTGAAGCTTTTAAAATTCTCTCCAGAATTTTCAAAATCCATGTCCACATGTTTACAATTTCACGTCAAAAAATGGCTAAAATTCCAGTGGAAATTTTTTCAAAGTCCCTTAAAAATTTTCCACTTTTTGTCCCAATTCTTCCCATTCCCATTGAAACTTTTCAAATCCCTCTCAAAATTGTTGAAATTCTCTTGAAGCTTTTAAAATTCTCTCTAGAATTTTCAAAATCCATGTCCACATGTTTACAATTTCACGTAAAAAATGGCTAAAATTCCAGTTGAAATGTTTTCAAAGTCCCTTCAAAATTTTCCAATTTTTGTCCCAATTCTTCCCATTCCCATTGAAACTTTTCAAATCCCTCTCAAATTGTTGAAATTCTCTTGAAGCTTTTAAAATTCTCTCTAGAATTTTCAAAATCCATGTCCACATGTTTACAATTTCACGTCAGAAATGGCTAAAATTCCAGTTGAAATTTTTTCAAAGTCCCTTAAAATTTTCCAATTTTTGTCCCAATTCTTCCCATTCCCATTGAAACTTTTCAAATCCCTCTCAAAATTGTTGAAATTCTCTTGAAGCTTTTAAAATTCTCTCTAGAATTTTCAAAATCCATGTCCACATGTTTACAATTTCACGTCAAAAAATGGCTACAATTCCAGTTGAAATTTTTTCAAAGTCCCTTCAAAGTTTTCTAATTTTTGTCCCAATTCTTCCCATTCCCATTGAAACTTTTCAAATCCCTCTCAAAATTGTTGAAATTCTCTTGAAGCTTTTAAAATTCTCTCTAGAATTTTCAAAATCCATGTCCACATGTTTACAATTTCACATAAAAAATGCTAAAATTCCAGTTGAAATTTTTTCAAAGTCCCTTAAAAATTTTCCAATTTTTGTCCCAATTCTTCCCATTCCCATTGAAACTTTTCAAATCCCTCTCAAAATTGTTGAAATTCTCTTGAAGCTTTTAAAATTCTCTCTAGAATTTTCAAAATCCATGTCCACATGTTTACAATTTCACGTCAAAAAATGGCTAAAATTCCAGCTGAAATTTTTTTCAAAGTCCCTTAAAAATTTTCCACTTTTTGTCCCAATTCTTCCCATTCCCATTGAAACTTTTCAAATCCCTCTCAAAATTGTTGAAATTCTCTTGAAGCTTTTAAAATTCTCTCTAGAATTTTCAAAATCCATGTCCACATGTTTACAATTCACGTCAAAAAATGGCTAAAATTCCAGTTGAAATTTTTTCAAAGGCCCTTAAAAATTTTCCAATTTTTGTCCCAATTCTTCCCAATTCCCATTGAAACTTTTCAAATCCCTCTCAAAATTGTTGAAATTCTCTTGAAGCTTTTAAAATTCTCCCTAGAATTTTCAAATCCATGTCCACAAGTTTACAATTTCACGTCAAAAAATGGCTAAAATTCCAGTTGAAATTTTTTCAAAGTCCCTTAAAAATTTTCCAATTTTTGTCCCAATTCTTCCCATTCCCATTGAAACTTTTCAAATCCCTCTCAAAATTGTTGAAATTCTCTTGAAGCTTTTAAAATTCTCTCTAGAATTTTCAAAATCCATGTCCACATGTTTACAATTTCACGTCAAAAAATGGCTAAAATTCCAGCTGAAATTTTTTCAAAGTCCCTGAAAAATTTTCCAATTTTTGTCCCAATTCTTCCCATTCCCATTGAAACTTTTCAAATCCCTCTCAAAATTGTTGAAATTCTATTGAAGCTTTTAAAATTCTCTCTAGAATTTTCAAAATCCATGTCCACATGTTTACAATTTCACGTCAAAAATGCTAAAATTCCAGCTGAAATTTTTTCAAAGTCCCTTAAAAATTTTCCAATTTTTGTCCCAATTCTTCCCATTCCCATTGAAACTTTTCAAATCCCTCTCAAATTGTTGAAATTCTCTTGAAGCTTTTAAAATTCTCTCTAGAATTTTCAAAATCCATGTCCACATGTTTACAATTTCACGTCAAAAAATGGCTAAAATTCCAGTTGAAATTTTTTCAAAGTCCCTTAAAAATTTTCCAATTTTTGTCCCAATTCTTCCCATTCCCATTGAAACTTTTCAAATCCCTCTCAAAATTGTTGAAATTCTCTTGAAGCTTTTAAAATTCTCTCTAGAATTTTCAAAATCCATGTCCACATGTTTACAATTTCACGTCAAAAAATGGCTAAAATTCCAGTTGAAATTTTTTCAAAGTCCCTTCAAAATTTTCCAATTTTTGTCCCAATTCTTCCCATTCCCATTGAAACTTTTCAAATCCCTCTCAAAATTGTTGAAATTCTCTTGAAGCTTTTAAAATTCTCTCTAGAATTTTCAAAATCCATGTCCACATGTTTACAATTTCACGTCAAAAAATGGCTACAATTCCAGCTGAAATTTTTTCAAAGTCCCTTAAAAATTTTCCAATTTTTGTCCCAATTCTTCCCATTCCCATTGAAACTTTTTCAAATCCCTCTCAAAATTGTTGAAATTCTCTTGAAGCTTTTAAAATTCTCTCTAGAATTTTCAAAATCCATGTCCACATGTTTACAATTTCACGTCAAAAAATGGCTAAAATTCCAGATGAAATTTTTTCAAAGTCCCTTAAAAATTTTCCAATTTTGTCCCAATTCTTCCCATTCCCATTGAAACTTTTCAAATCCCTCTCAAAATTGTTGAAATTCTCTTGAAGCTTTTAAAATTCTCTCTAGAATTTTCAAAATCCATGTCCACATGTTTACAATTTCACGTCAAAAATGGCTAAAATTCCAGCTGAAATTTTTTCAAAGTCCCTTAAAAATTTTCCAATTTTTGTCCCAATTCTTCCCATTCCCATTGAAACTTTTCAAATCCCTCTCAAAATTGTTGAAATTCTCTTGAAGCTTTTAAAATTCTCTCTAGAATTTTCAAAATCCATGTCCACAAGTTTACAATTTCACATCAAAAAATGGCTAAAATTCCAGTTGAAATTTTTTCAAAGTCCCTTAAAAATTTTCCACTTTTGTCCCAATTCTTCCCATTCCCATTGAAACTTTTCAAATCCCTCTCAAAATTGTTGAAATTCTCTTGAAGCTTTTAAAATTCTCTCTAGAATTTTCAAAATCCATGTCCACATGTTTACAATTTCACGTCAAAAAATGGTTAAAATTCCAGTGGAAATTTTTTCAAAGTCCCTTCAAAATTTTCCAATTTTTGTCCCAATTCTTCCCATTCCCATTGAAACTTTTCAAATCCCTCTCCAAATTGTTGAAATTCTGTTGAAGCTTTTAAAATTCTCTCCAGAATTTTCAAAATCCATGTCCACATGTTTACAATTTCACGTCAAAAAATGGCTAAAATTCCAGTGGAAATTTTTTCAAAGTCCCTTAAAAATTTTCCACTTTTTGTCCCAATTCTTCCCATTCCCATTGAAACTTTTCAAATCCCTCTCAAAATTGTTGAAATTCTCTTGAAGCTTTTAAAATTCTCTCTAGAATTTTCAAAATCCATGTCCACATGTTTACAATTTCACGTAAAAAATGGCTAAAATTCCAGTTGAAATTTTTTCAAAGTCCCTTAAAAATTTTCCAATTTTTGTCCCAATTCTTCCCATTCCCATTGAAACTTTTCAAATCCCTCTCAAAATTGTTGAAATTCTCTTGAAGCTTTTAAAATTCTCTCTAGAATTTTCAAAATCCATGTCCACATGTTTACAATTTCACGTCAGAAATGGCTAAAATTCCAGTTGAAATTTTTTTCAAAGTCCCTTAAAAATTTTCCAATTTTTGTCCCAATTCTTCCCATTCCCATTGAAACTTTCAAATCCCTCTCAAAATTGTTGAAATTCTCTTGAAGCTTTTAAAATTCTCTCTAGAATTTTCAAAATCCATGTCCACATGTTTACAATTTCACGTCAAAAAATGGCTAAAATTCCAGCTGAAATTTTTTCAAAGTCCCTGAAAAATTTTCCAATTTTTGTCCCAATTCTTCCCATTCCCATTGAAACTTTTCAAATCCCTCTCAAAATTGTTGAAATTCTCTTGAAGCTTTTAAAATTCTCTCTAGAATTTTCAAAATCCATGTCCACATGTTTACAATTTCACGTCAAAAAATGGCTAAAATTCCAGTTGAAATTTTTTCAAAGGCCCTTAAAATTTTCCAATTTTTGTCCCAATTCTTCCAATTCCCATTGAAACTTTTCAAATCCCTCTCAAAATGGTTGAAATTCTCTGAAGCTTTTAAAATTCTCTCCTAGAATTTTCAAAATCCATGTCCACAAGTTTACAATTTCACGTCAAAAAATGGCTAAAATTCCAGTTGAAATTTTTTCAAAGTCCCTGAAAAATTTTCCAATTTTTGTCCCAATTCTTCCCATTCCCATTGAAACTTTTCAAATCCCTCTCAAAATTGTTGAAATTCTCTTGAAGCTTTTAAAATTCTCTCTAGAATTTTCAAAATCCATGTCCACATGTTTACAATTTCACGTCAAAAAATGGCTAAAATTCCAGCTTGAATTTTTTCAAAGTCCCTTAAAAATTTTCCAATTTTTGTCCCAATTCTTCCCATTCCCATTGAAACTTTTCAAATCCCTCTCAAAATTGTTGAAATTCTATTGAAGCTTTTAAAATTCTCTCTAGAATTTTCAAAATCCATGTCCACATGTTTACAATTTCACGTCAAAAATGCTAAAATTCCAGCTGAAATTTTTTCAAAGTCCCTTAAAAAATTTTCCAATTTTTGTCCCAATTCTTCCCATTCCCATTGAAACTTTTCAAATCCCTCTCAAAATTGTTGAAATTCTCTTGAAGCTTTTAAAATTCTCTCTAGAATTTTCAAAATCCATGTCCACATGTTTACAATTTCACGTCAAAAAATGGCTAAAATTCCAGTTGAAATTTTTTCAAAGTCCCTGAAAAATTTTCCAATTTTTGTCCCAATTCTTCCCATTCCCATTGAAACTTTTCAAATCCCTCTCAAAATTGTTGAAATTCTCTTGAAGCTTTTAAAATTCTCTCTAGAATTTTCAAAATCCATGTCCACATGTTTACAATTTCACGTCAAAAAATGGCTAAATTCCAGCTGAATTTTTTCAAAGTCCCTTAAAAATTTTCCAATTTTTGTCCCAATTCTTCCCATTCCCATTGAAACTTTTCAAATCCCTCTCAAAATTGTTGAAATTCTATTGAAGCTTTTAAAATTCTCTCTAGAATTTTCAAAATCCATGTCCACATGTTTACAATTTCACGTCAAAAAATGGCTAAAATTCCAGCTGAAATTTTTTCAAAGTCCCTTAAAAATTTTCCAATTTTTGTCCCAATTCTTCCCATTCCCATTGAAACTTTTCAAATCCCTCTCAAAATTGTTGAAATTCTCTTGAAGCTTTTAAAATTCTCTCTAGAATTTTCAAAATCCATGTCCACATGTTTACAATTTCACGTCAAAAAATGGCTAAAATTCCAGTTGAAATTTTTTCAAAGTCCCTTAAAAATTTTCCAATTTTTGTCCCAATTCTTCCCATTCCCATTGAAACTTTTCAAATCCCTCTCAAAATTGTTGAAATTCTCTTGAAGCTATTAAAATTCTCTCTAGAATTTTCAAAATCCATGTCCACATGTTTACAATTTCACGTCAAAAAATGGCTACAATTCCAGCTGAAATTTTTTCAAAGTCCCTTAAAAATTTTCCAATTTTTGTCCCAATTCTTCCCATTCCCATTGAAACTTTTCAAATCCCTCTCAAAATTGTTGAAATTCTCTTGAAGCTTTTAAAATTCTCTCTAGAATTTTCAAAATCCATGTCCACATGTTTACAATTTCACGTCAAAAATGGCTAAAATTCCAGATGAAATTTTTTCAAAGTCCCTTAAAAATTTTCCAATTTTTGTCCCAATTCTTCCATTCCCATTGAAACTTTTCAAATCCCTCTCAAAATTGTTGAAATTCTCTTGAAGCTTTTAAAATTCTCTCTAGAATTTTCAAATCCATGTCCACATGTTTACAATTTCACGTCAAAAATGCTAAAATTCCAGCTGAAATTTTTTCAAAGTCCCTTAAAAATTTTCCAATTTTTGTCCCAATTCTTCCCATTCCCATTGAAACTTTTCAAATCCCTCTCAAAATTGTTGAAATTCTCTTGAAGCTTTTAAATTCTCTCTAGAATTTTCAAAATCATGTCCACATGTTTACAATTTCACATCAAAAAATGGCTAAAATTCCAGTTGAAATTTTTTCAAAGTCCCTTAAAAATTTCCAATTTTTGTCCCAATTCTTCCATTCCCATTGAAACTTTTCAAATCCCTCTCAAAATTGTTGAAATTCTCTTGAAGCTTTTAAAATTCTCTCCAGAATTTTCAAAATCCATGTCCACATGTTTACAATTTCACGTCAAAAAATGGTTAAAATTCCAATGGAAATTTTTTCAAAGTCCCTTCAAAATTTTCCAATTTTTGTCCCAATTCTTCCCATTCCCATTGAAACTTTTCAAATCCCTCTCAAAATTGTTGAAATTCTGTTGAAGCTTTTAAAATTCTCTCCAGAATTTTCAAAATCCATGTCCACATGTTTACAATTTCACGTCAAAAAATGGCTAAAAATTCCAGTGGAAATTTTTTCAAAGTCCCTTAAAAATTTTCCACTTTTTGTCCCAATTCTTCCCATTCCCATTGAAACTTTTCAAATCCCTCTCAAAATTGTTGAAATTCTCTTGAAGCTTTTAAAATTCTCTCTAGAATTTTCAAAATCCATGTCCACATGTTTACAATTTCACGTAAAAAATGGCTAAAATTCCAGTTGAAATTTTTTCAAAGTCCCTTAAAAATTTTCCAATTTTTGTCCCAATTCTTCCCATTCCCATTGAAACTTTTCAAATCCCTCTCAAAATTGTTGAAATTCTCTTGAAGCTTTTAAAATTCTCTCTAGAATTTTCAAAATCCATGTCCACATGTTTACAATTTCACGTCAGAAATGGCTAAAATTCCAGTTGAAATTTTTTCAAAGTCCCTTAAAAATTTTCCAATTTTTGTCCCAATTCTTCCATTCCCATTGAAACTTTTCAAATCCCTCTCAAAATTGTTGAAATTCTCTTGAAGCTTTTAAAATTCTCTCTAGAATTTTCAAAATCCATGTCCACATGTTTACAATTTCACGTCAAAAAATGGCTACAATTCCAGTTGAAATTTTTTCAAAGTCCCTTCAAAAGTTTTCTAATTTTTGTCCCAATTCTTCCCATTCCCATTGAAACTTTTCAAATCCCTCTCAAAATTGTTGAAATTCTCTTGAAGCTTTTAAAATTCTCTCTAGAATTTTCAAAATCCATGTCCACATGTTTACAATTTCACATAAAAAATGCTAAAATTCCAGTTGAAATTTTTTCAAAGTCCCTTAAAAATTTTCCAATTTTGTCCCAATTCTTCCCATTCCCATTGAAACTTTTCAAATCCCTCTCAAAATTGTTGAAATTCTCTTGAAGCTTTTAAATTCTCTCTAGAATTTTCAAAATCCATGTCCACATGTTTACAATTTCAAGTCAAAAAATGGCTAAAATTCCAGCTGAAATTTTTTCAAAGTCCCTGAAAAATTTTCCAATTTTTGTCCCAATTCTTCCCATTCCCATTGAAACTTTTCAAATCCCTCTCAAAATTGTTGAAATTCTCTTGAAGCTTTTAAAATTCTCTCTAGAATTTTCAAAATCCATGTCCACATGTTTACAATTTCACATAAAAAATGGCTAAAATTCCAGTTGAAATTTTTTCAAAGTCCCTTAAAAATTTTCCAATTTTTGTCCCAATTCTTCCATTCCCATTGAAACTTTTCAAATCCCTCTCAAAATTGTTGAAATTCTCTTGAAGCTTTTAAAATTCTCCCTAGAATTTTCAAAATCCATGTCCACAAGTTTACAATTTCACGTCAAAAAATGGCTAAAATTCCAGTGGAAATTTTTTCAAAGTCCCTTAAAAATTTTCCACTTTTTGTCCCAATTCTTCCCATTCCATTGAAACTTTTCAAATCCCTCTCAAAATTGTTGAAATTCTCTTGAAGCTTTTAAAATTCTCTCTAGAATTTTCAAAATCCATGTCCACATGTTTACAATTTCACGTAAAAAATGGCTAAAATTCCAGTTGAAATTTTTTCAAAGTCCCTTAAAAATTTTCCAATTTTTGTCCCAATTCTTCCCATTCCCATTGAAACTTTTCAAATCCCTCTCAAAATTGTTGAAATTCTCTTGAAGCTTTTAAAATTCTCTCTAGAATTTTCAAAATCCATGTCCACATGTTTACAATTTCACGTCAGAAATGGCTAAAATTCCAGTTGAAATTTTTTCAAAGTCCCTTAAAAATTTTCCAATTTTTGTCCCCAATTCTTCCCATTCCCATTGAAACTTTTCAAATCCCTCTCAAAATGTTGAAATTCTCTTGAAGCTTTTAAAATTCTCTCTAGAATTTTCAAAATCCATGTCCACATGTTTACAATTTCACGTCAAAAAATGGCTAAAATTCCAGCTGAAATTTTTCAAAGTCCCTGAAAAATTTTCCAATTTTTGTCCCAATTCTTCCCATTCCCATTGAAACTTTTCAAATCCCTCTCAAAATTGTTGAAATTCTCTTGAAGCTTTAAAATTCTCTCTAGAATTTTCAAAATCCATGTCCACATGTTTACAATTTCACGTCAAAAATGGCTAAAATTCCAGTGAAATTTTTTCAAAGGCCCTTAAAAATTTTCCAATTTTTGTCCCAATTCTTCCAATTCCCATTGAAACTTTTCAAATCCCTCTCAAAATGGTTGAAATTCTCTTGAAGCTTTTAAAATTCTCCCTAGAATTTTCAAAATCCATGTCCACAAGTTTACAATTTCACGTCAAAAAATGGCTAAAATTCCAGTTGAAATTTTTTCAAAGTCCTTAAAAATTTTCCAATTTTTGTCCCAATTCTTCCCCATTCCCATTGAAACTTTTCAAATCCCTCTCAAAATTGTTGAAATTCTCTTGAAGCTTTTAAAATTCTCTCTAGAATTTTCAAAATCCATGTCCACATGTTTACAATTTCACGTCAAAAAATGGCTAAAATTCCAGCTGAAATTTTTTCAAAGTCCCTGAAAAATTTTCCAATTTTTTTTGTCCCAATTCTTCCCATTCCCATTGAAACTTTTCAAATCCCTCTCAAAATTGTTGAAATTCTATTGAAGCTTTTAAAATTCTCTCTAGAATTTTCAAAATCCATGTCCACATGTTTACAATTTCACGTCAAAAATGCTAAAATTCCAGCTGAAATTTTTTCAAAGTCCCTTAAAAATTTTCCAATTTTTGTCCCAATTCTTCCCATTCCCATTGAAACTTTTCAAATCCCTCTCAAAATTGTTGAAATTCTCTTGAAGCTTTTAAAATTCTCTCTAGAATTTTCAAAATCCATGTCCACATGTTTACAATTTCACGTCAAAAAATGGCTAAAATTCCAGTTGAAATTTTTTCAAAGTCCCTGAAAAATTTTCCAATTTTTGTCCCAATTCTTCCCATTCCCATTGAAACTTTTCAAATCCCTCTCAAAATTGTTGAAATTCTCTTGAAGCTTTTAAAATTCTCTCTAGAATTTTCAAAATCCATGTCCACATGTTTACAATTTCACGTCAAAAAATGGCTAAAATTCCAGTTGAAATTTTTTCAAAGTCCCTTCAAAATTTTCCAATTTTTGTCCCAATTCTTCCCATTCCCATTGAAACTTTTCAAATCCCTCTCAAAATTGTTGAAATTCTCTTGAAGCTATTAAAATTCTCTCTAGAATTTTCAAAATCCATGTCCACATGTTTACAATTTCACGTCAAAAAATGGCTACAATTCCAGCTGAAATTTTTTCAAAGTCCCTTAAAAATTTTCCAATTTTTGTCCCAATTCTTCCCATTCCCATTGAAACTTTTCAAATCCCTCTCAAAATTGTTGAAATTCTCTTGAAGCTTTTAAAATTCTCTCTAGAATTTTCAAAATCCATGTCCACATGTTTACAATTTCACGTCAAAAAATGGCTAAAATTCCAGATGAAATTTTTTCAAAGTCCCTTAAAAATTTTCCAATTTTTGTCCCAATTCTTCCCATTCCCATTGAAACTTTTCAAATCCCTCTCAAAATTGTTGAAATTCTCTTGAAGCTTTTAAAATTCTCTCTAGAATTTTCAAAATCCATGTCCACATGTTTACAATTTCACGTCAAAAATGCTAAAATTCCAGCTGAAATTTTTTCAAAGTCCCTTAAAAATTTTCCAATTTTTGTCCCAATTCTTCCCATTCCCATTGAAACTTTTCAAATCCCTCTCAAAATTGTTGAAATTCTCTTGAAGCTTTTAAAATTCTCTCTAGAATTTTCAAAATCCATGTCCACAAGTTTACAATTTCACGTCAAAAAATGGCTAAAATTCCAGTGGAAATTTTTTCAAAGTCCCTTAAAAATTTTCCACTTTTTGTCCCAATTCTTCCCATTCCCATTGAAACTTTTCAAATCCCTCTCAAAATTGTTGAAATTCTCTTGAAGCTTTTAAAATTCTCTCTAGAATTTTCAAAATCCATGTCCACATGTTTACAATTTCACGTAAAAAATGGCTAAAATTCCAGTTGAAATTTTTTCAAAGTCCCTTAAAAATTTTCCAATTTTTGTCCCAATTCTTCCCATTCCCATTGAAACTTTTCAAATCCCTCTCAAAATTGTTGAAATTCTCTTGAAGCTTTTAAAATTCTCTCTAGAATTTTCAAAATCCATGTCCACATGTTTACAATTTCACGTCAGAAATGGCTAAAATTCCAGTTGAAATTTTTTCAAAGTCCCTTAAAAATTTTCCAATTTTTGTCCCAATTCTTCCCATTCCCATTGAAACTTTTCAAATCCCTCTCAAAATTGTTGAAATTCTCTTGAAGCTTTTAAAATTCTCTCTAGAATTTTCAAAATCCATGTCCACATGTTTACAATTTCACGTCAAAAAATGGCTAAAATTCCAGTTGAAATTTTTTCAAAGGCCCTTAAAAATTTTCCAATTTTTGTCCCAATTCTTCCAATTCCCATTGAAACTTTTCAAATCCCTCTCAAAATTGTTGAAATTCTCTTGAAGCTTTTAAAATTCTCCCTAGAATTTTCAAAATCCATGTCCACAAGTTTACAATTTCACGTCAAAAAATGGCTAAAATTCCAGTTGAAATTTTTTCAAAGTCCCTTAAAAATTTTCCAATTTTTGTCCCAATTCTTCCCATTCCCATTGAAACTTTTCAAATCCCTCTCAAAATTGTTGAAATTCTCTTGAAGCTTTTAAAATTCTCTCTAGAATTTTCAAAATCCATGTCCACATGTTTACAATTTCACGTCAAAAAATGGCTAAAATTCCAGTTGAAATTTTTTCAAAGTCCCTGAAAAATTTTCCAATTTTTGTCCCAATTCTTCCCATTCCCATTGAAACTTTTCAAATCCCTCTCAAAATTGTTGAAATTCTATTGAAGCTTTTAAAATTCTCTCTAGAATTTTCAAAATCCATGTCCACATGTTTACAATTTCACGTCAAAAATGCTAAAATTCCAGCTGAAATTTTTTCAAAGTCCCTTAAAAATTTTCCAATTTTTGTCCCAATTCTTCCCATTCCCATTGAAACTTTTCAAATCCCTCTCAAAATTGTTGAAATTCTCTTGAAGCTTTTAAAATTCTCTCTAGAATTTTCAAAATCCATGTCCACATGTTTACAATTTCACGTCAAAAAATGGCTAAAATTCCAGTTGAAATTTTTTCAAAGTCCCTGAAAAATTTTCCAATTTTTGTCCCAATTCTTCCCATTCCCATTGAAACTTTTCAAATCCCTCTCAAAATTGTTGAAATTCTATTGAAGCTTTTAAAATTCTCTCTAGAATTTTCAAAATCCATGTCCACATGTTTACAATTTCACGTCAAAAATGCTAAAATTCCAGCTGAAATTTTTTCAAAGTCCCTTAAAAATTTTCCAATTTTTGTCCCAATTCTTCCCATTCCCATTGAAACTTTTCAAATCCCTCTCAAAATTGTTGAAATTCTCTTGAAGCTTTTAAAATTCTCTCTAGAATTTTCAAAATCCATGTCCACATGTTTACAATTTCACGTCAAAAAATGGCTAAAATTCCAGTTGAAATTTTTTCAAAGTCCCTGAAAAATTTTCCAATTTTTGTCCCAATTCTTCCCATTCCCATTGAAACTTTTCAAATCCCTCTCAAAATTGTTGAAATTCTCTTGAAGCTTTTAAAATTCTCTCTAGAATTTTCAAAATCCATGTCCACATGTTTACAATTTCACGTCAAAAAATGGCTAAAATTCCAGTTGAAATTTTTTCAAAGTCCCTTCAAAATTTTCCAATTTTTGTCCCAATTCTTCCCATTCCCATTGAAACTTTTCAAATCCCTCTCAAAATTGTTGAAATTCTCTTGAAGCTTTTAAAATTCTCTCTAGAATTTTCAAAATCCATGTCCACATGTTTACAATTTCACGTCAAAAAATGGCTACAATTCCAGCTGAAATTTTTTCAAAGTCCCTTAAAAATTTTCCAATTTTTGTCCCAATTCTTCCCATTCCCATTGAAACTTTTCAAATCCCTCTCAAAATTGTTGAAATTCTCTTGAAGCTTTTAAAATTCTCTCTAGAATTTTCAAAATCCATGTCCACATGTTTACAATTTCACGTCAAAAAATGGCTAAAATTCCAGATGAAATTTTTTCAAAGTCCCTTAAAAATTTTCCAATTTTTGTCCCAATTCTTCCCATTCCCATTGAAACTTTTCAAATCCCTCTCAAAATTGTTGAAATTCTCTTGAAGCTTTTAAAATTCTCTCTAGAATTTTCAAAATCCATGTCCACATGTTTACAATTTCACGTCAAAAATGCTAAAATTCCAGCTGAAATTTTTTCAAAGTCCCTTAAAAATTTTCCAATTTTTGTCCCAATTCTTCCCATTCCCATTGAAACTTTTCAAATCCCTCTCAAAATTGTTGAAATTCTCTTGAAGCTTTTAAAATTCTCTCTAGAATTTTCAAAATCCATGTCCACAAGTTTACAATTTCACATCAAAAAATGGCTAAAATTCCAGTTGAAATTTTTTCAAAGTCCCTTCAAAATTTTCCAATTTTTGTCCCAATTCTTCCCATTCCCATTGAAACTTTTCAAATCCCTCTCAAAATTGTTGAAATTCTCTTGAAGCTTTTAAAATTCTCTCTAGAATTTTCAAAATCCATGTCCACATGTTTACAATTTCACGTCAAAAAATGGCTAAAATTCCAGTTGAAATTTTTTCTAAGTCAATTCAAAATTTTCCAATTTTTGTCCCAATTCTTCCCATTCCCATTGAAACTTTTCAAATCCCTCTCAAAATTGTTGAAATTCTATTGAAGCTTTTAAAATTCTCTCTAGAATTTTCAAAATCCATGTCCACATGTTTACAATTTCACGTCAAAAATGCTAAAATTCCAGCTGAAATTTTTTCAAAGTCCCTTAAAAATTTTCCAATTTTTGTCCCAATTCTTCCCATTCCCATTGAAACTTTTCAAATCCCTCTCAAAATTGTTGAAATTCTCTTGAAGCTTTTAAAATTCTCTCTAGAATTTTCAAAATCCATGTCCACATGTTTACAATTTCACGTCAAAAAATGGCTAAAATTCCAGTTGAAATTTTTTCAAAGTCCCTGAAAAATTTTCCAATTTTTGTCCCAATTCTTCCCATTCCCATTGAAACTTTTCAAATCCCTCTCAAAATTGTTGAAATTCTCTTGAAGCTTTTAAAATTCTCTCTAGAATTTTCAAAATCCATGTCCACATGTTTACAATTTCACGTCAAAAAATGGCTAAAATTCCAGTTGAAATTTTTTCAAAGTCCCTGAAAAATTTTCCAATTTTTGTCCCAATTCTTCCCATTCCCATTGAAACTTTTCAAATCCCTCTCAAAATTGTTGAAATTCTCTTGAAGCTTTTAAAATTCTCTCTAGAATTTTCAAAATCCATGTCCACATGTTTACAATTTCACGTAAAAAATGGCTAAAATTCCAGTTGAAATTTTTTCAAAGTCCCTTAAAAATTTTCCAATTTTTGTCCCAATTCTTCCCATTCCCATTGAAACTTTTCAAATCCCTCTCAAAATTGTTGAAATTCTCTTGAAGCTTTTAAAATTCTCTCTAGAATTTTCAAAATCCATGTCCACATGTTTACAATTTCACGTCAGAAATGGCTAAAATTCCAGTTGAAATTTTTTCAAAGTCCCTTAAAAATTTTCCAATTTTTGTCCCAATTCTTCCCATTCCCATTGAAACTTTTCAAATCCCTCTCAAAATTGTTGAAATTCTCTTGAAGCTTTTAAAATTCTCTCTAGAATTTTCAAAATCCATGTCCACATGTTTACAATTTCACGTCAAAAAATGGCTAAAATTCCAGTTGAAATTTTTTCAAAGGCCCTTAAAAATTTTCCAATTTTTGTCCCAATTCTTCCAATTCCCATTGAAACTTTTCAAATCCCTCTCAAAATTGTTGAAATTCTCTTGAAGCTTTTAAAATTCTCCCTAGAATTTTCAAAATCCATGTCCACAAGTTTACAATTTCACGTCAAAAAATGGCTAAAATTCCAGTTGAAATTTTTTCAAAGTCCCTTAAAAATTTTCCAATTTTTGTCCCAATTCTTCCCATTCCCATTGAAACTTTTCAAATCCCTCTCAAAATTGTTGAAATTCTCTTGAAGCTTTTAAAATTCTCTCTAGAATTTTCAAAATCCATGTCCACATGTTTACAATTTCACGTCAGAAATGGCTAAAATTCCAGTTGAAATTTTTTCAAAGTCCCTTAAAAATTTTCCAATTTTTGTCCCAATTCTTCCCATTCCCATTGAAACTTTTCAAATCCCTCTCAAAATTGTTGAAATTCTCTTGAAGCTTTTAAAATTCTCTCTAGAATTTTCAAAATCCATGTCCACATGTTTACAATTTCACGTCAAAAAATGGCTAAAATTCCAGTTGAAATTTTTTCAAAGGCCCTTAAAAATTTTCCAATTTTTGTCCCAATTCTTCCAATTCCCATTGAAACTTTTCAAATCCCTCTCAAAATTGTTGAAATTCTCTTGAAGCTTTTAAAATTCTCCCTAGAATTTTCAAAATCCATGTCCACAAGTTTACAATTTCACGTCAAAAAATGGCTAAAATTCCAGTTGAAATTTTTTCAAAGTCCCTTAAAAATTTTCCAATTTTTGTCCCAATTCTTCCCATTCCCATTGAAACTTTTCAAATCCCTCTCAAAATTGTTGAAATTCTCTTGAAGCTTTTAAAATTCTCTCTAGAATTTTCAAAATCCATGTCCACATGTTTACAATTTCACGTCAAAAAATGGCTAAAATTCCAGTTGAAATTTTTTCAAAGTCCCTGAAAAATTTTCCAATTTTTGTCCCAATTCTTCCCATTC
The DNA here is from genome assembly GCF_964273445.1 of Streptopelia decaocto. Taxonomy (NCBI): domain Eukaryota; kingdom Metazoa; phylum Chordata; class Aves; order Columbiformes; family Columbidae; genus Streptopelia; species Streptopelia decaocto. Next base: position 29,677 of record NW_028116856.1, read on the forward strand.
CCATTGAAACTTTTCAAATCCCTCTCAAAATTGTTGAAATTCTATTGAAGCTTTTAAAATTCTCTCTAGAATTTTCAAAATCCATGTCCACATGTTTACAATTTCACGTCAAAAATGCTAAAATTCCAGCTGAAATTTTTTCAAAGTCCCTTAAAAATTTTCCAATTTTTGTCCCAATTCTTCCCATTCCCATTGAAACTTTTCAAATCCCTCTCAAAATTGTTGAAATTCTCTTGAAGCTTTTAAAATTCTCTCTAGAATTTTCAAAATCCATGTCCACAAGTTTACAATTTCACATCAAAAAATGGCTAAAATTCCAGTTGAAATTTTTTCAAAGTCCCTTAAAAATTTTCCACTTTTTGTCCCAATTCTTCCCATTCCCATTGAAACTTTTCAAATCCCTCTCAAAATTGTTGAAATTCTCTTGAAGCTTTTAAAATTCTCTCCAGAATTTTCAAAATCCATGTCCACATGTTTACAATTTCACGTCAAAAAATGGTTAAAATTCCAGTGGAAATTTTTTCAAAGTCCCTTCAAAATTTTCCAATTTTTGTCCCAATTCTTCCCATTCCCATTGAAACTTTTCAAATCCCTCTCCAAATTGTTGAAATTCTGTTGAAGCTTTTAAAATTCTCTCCAGAATTTTCAAAATCCATGTCCACATGTTTACAATTTCACGTCACAAAATGGCTAAAATTCCAGCTGAAATTTTTTCAAAGTCCCTTAAAAATTTTCCACTTTTTGTCCCAATTCTTCCCATTCCCATTGAAACTTTTCAAATCCCTCTCAAAATTGTTGAAATTCTCTTGAAGCTTTTAAAATTCTCTCTAGAATTTTCAAAATCCATGTCCACATGTTTACAATTTCACGTAAAAAATGGCTAAAATTCCAGTTGAAATTTTTTCAAAGTCCCTTAAAAATTTTCCAATTTTTGTCCCAATTCTTCCCATTCCCATTGAAACTTTTCAAATCCCTCTCAAAATTGTTGAAATTCTCTTGAAGCTTTTAAAATTCTCTCTAGAATTTTCAAAATCCATGTCCACATGTTTACAATTTCACGTCAGAAATGGCTAAAATTCCAGTTGAAATTTTTTCAAAGTCCCTTAAAAATTTTCCAATTTTTGTCCCAATTCTTCCCATTCCCATTGAAACTTTTCAAATCCCTCTCAAAATTGTTGAAATTCTCTTGAAGCTTTTAAAATTCTCTCTAGAATTTTCAAAATCCATGTCCACATGTTTACAATTTCACGTCAAAAAATGGCTAAAATTCCAGTTGAAATTTTTTCAAAGGCCCTTAAAAATTTTCCAATTTTTGTCCCAATTCTTCCCATTCCCATTGAAACTTTTCAAATCCCTCTCCAAATTGTTGAAATTCTCTTGAAGCTTTTAAAATTCTCCCTAGAATTTTCAAAATCCATGTCCACAAGTTTACAATTTCACGTCAAAAAATGGCTAAAATTCCAGTTGAAATTTTTTCAAAGTCCCTTAAAAATTTTCCAATTTTTGTCCCAATTCTTCCCATTCCCATTGAAACTTTTCAAATCCCTCTCAAAATTGTTGAAATTCTCTTGAAGCTTTTAAAATTCTCTCTAGAATTTTCAAAATCCATGTCCACATGTTTACAATTTCACGTCAAAAAATGGCTAAAATTCCAGTTGAAATTTTTTCAAAGTCCCTGAAAAATTTTCCAATTTTTGTCCCAATTCTTCCCATTCCCATTGAAACTTTTCAAATCCCTCTCAAAATTGTTGAAATTCTCTTGAAGCTTTTAAAATTCTCTCTAGAATTTTCAAAATCCATGTCCACATGTTTACAATTTCACGTCAAAAATGCTAAAATTCCAGCTGAAATTTTTTCAAAGTCCCTTAAAAATTTTCCAATTTTTGTCCCAATTCTTCCCATTCCCATTGAAACTTTTCAAATCCCTCTCAAAATTGTTGAAATTCTCTTGAAGCTTTTAAAATTCTCTCTAGAATTTTCAAAATCCATGTCCACATGTTTACAATTTCACGTCAAAAAATGGCTAAAATTCCAGTTGAAATTTTTTCAAAGTCCCTGAAAAATTTTCCAATTTTTGTCCCAATTCTTCCCATTCCCATTGAAACTTTTCAAATCCCTCTCAAAATTGTTGAAATTCTATTGAAGCTTTTAAAATTCTCTCTAGAATTTTCAAAATCCATGTCCACATGTTTACAATTTCACGTCAAAAATGCTAAAATTCCAGCTGAAATTTTTTCAAAGTCCCTTAAAAATTTTCCAATTTTTGTCCCAATTCTTCCCATTCCCATTGAAACTTTTCAAATCCCTCTCAAAATGGTTGAAATTCTCTTGAAGCTTTTAAAATTCTCTCTAGAATTTTCAAAATCCATGTCCACATGTTTACAATTTCACGTCAAAAATGCTAAAATTCCAGCTGAAATTTTTTCAAAGTCCCTTAAAAATTTTCCAATTTTTGTCCCAATTCTTCCCATTCCCATTGAAACTTTTCAAATCCCTCTCCAAATTGTTGAAATTCTCTTGAAGCTTTTAAAATTCTCTCTAGAATTTTCAAAATCCATGTCCACAAGTTTACAATTTCACATCAAAAAATGGCTAAAATTCCAGTTGAAATTTTTTCAAAGTCCCTTAAAAATTTTCCACTTTTTGTCCCAATTCTTCCCATTCCCATTGAAACTTTTCAAATCCCTCTCAAAATTGTTGAAATTCTCTTGAAGCTTTTAAAATTCTCTCCAGAATTTTCAAAATCCATGTCCACATGTTTACAATTTCACGTCAAAAAATGGTTAAAATTCCAGTGGAAATTTTTTCAAAGTCCCTTCAAAATTTTCCAATTTTTGTCCCAATTCTTCCCATTCCCATTGAAACTTTTCAAATCCCTCTCAAAATTGTTGAAATTCTCTTGAAGCTTTTAAAATTCTCTCTAGAATTTTCAAAATCCATGTCCACATGTTTACAATTTCACGTCAAAAAATGGCTAAAATTCCAGTTGAAATTTTTTCAAAGTCAATTCCAAATTTTCCAATTTTTGTCCCAATTCTTCCCATTCCCATTGAAACTTTTCAAATCCCTCTCAAAATTGTTGAAATTCTCTTGAAGCTTTTAAAATTCTCTCTAGAATTTTCAAAATCCATGTCCACAAGTTTACAATTTCACGTCAAAAATGCTAAAATTCCAGCTGAAATTTTTTCAAAGTCCCTTAAAAATTTTCCAATTTTTGTCCCAATTCTTCCCATTCCCATTGAAACTTTTCAAATCCCTCTCAAAATTGTTGAAATTCTCTTGAAGCTTTTAAAATTCTCTCTAGACTTTTTAAATCCATGTCCACATGTTTACAATTTCACGTCAAAAAATGGCTAAAATTCCAGCTGAAATTTTTTCAAAGTCCCTTAAAAATTTTCCAATTTTTGTCCCAATTCTTCCCATTCCCATTGAAACTTTTCAAATCCCTCTCAAAATTGTTGAAATTCTCTTGAAGCTTTTAAAATTCTCTCTAGAATTTTCAAAATCCATGTCCACATGTTTACAATTTCACGTCAAAAAATGGCTAAAATTCCAGCTGAAATTTTTTCAAAGTCCCTTAAAAATTTTCCAATTTTTGTCCCAATTCTTCCCATTCCCATTGAAACTTTTCAAATCCCTCTCAAAATTGTTGAAATTCTCTTGAAGCTTTTAAAATTCTCTCTAGAATTTTCAAAATCCATGTCCACATGTTTACAATTTCACGTAAAAAATGGCTAAAATTCCAGCTGAAATTTTTTCAAAGTCCCTTAAAAATTTTCCAATTTTTGTCCCAATTCTTCCCATTCCCATTGAAACTTTTCAAATCCCTCTCAAAATGGTTGAAATTCTCTTGAAGCTTTTAAAATTCTCTCTAGAATTTTCAAAATCCATGTCCACATGTTTACAATTTCACGTCAAAAAATGGCTAAAATTCCAGTTGAAATTTTTTCAAAGTCCCTTAAAAATTTTCCAATTTTTGTCCCAATTCTTCCCATTCCCATTGAAACTTTTCAAATCCCTCTCAAAATGGTTGAAATTCTCTTGAAGCTTTTAAAATTCTCTCTAGAATTTTCAAAATCCATGTCCACATGTTTACAATTTCACGTAAAAAATGGCTAAAATTCCAGTTGAAATTTTTTCAAAGTCCCTTAAAAATTTTCCAATTTTTGTCCCAATTCTTCCCATTCCCATTGAAACTTTTCAAATCCCTCTCAAAATTGTTGAAATTCTATTGAAGCTTTTAAAATTCTCTCTAGAATTTTCAAAATCCATGTCCACATGTTTACAATTTCACGTCAAAAAATGCTAAAATTCCAGTGGAAATTTTTTCAAAGTCCCTTAAAAATTTTCCAATTTTTGTCCCAATTCTTCCCATTCCCATTGAAACTTTTCAAATCCCTCTCAAAATTGTTGAAATTCTCTTGAAGCTTTTAAAATTCTCTCTAGAATTTTTAAATCCATGTCCACATGTTTACAATTTCACGTCAAAAAATGGCTAAAATTCCAGTTGAAATTTTTTCAAAGTCCCTTCCAAATTTTCCAATTTTTGTCCCAATTCTTCCCATTACCATTGAAACTTTTCAAATCCCTCTCAAAATTGTTGAAATTCTCTTGAAGCTTTTAAAATTCTCTCTAGAATTTTCAAAATCCATGTCCACATGTTTACAATTTCACGTCAAAAATGCTAAAATTCCAGCTGAAATTTTTCCAAAGTCCCTTAAAAATTTTCCAATTTTTGTCCCAATTCTTCCCATTCCCATTGAAACTTTTCAAATCCCTCTCAAAATTGTTGAAATTCTCTTGAAGCTTTTAAAATTCTCTCTAGAATTTTTAAATCCATGTCCACATGTTTACAATTTCATGTCAAAAAATGGCTAAAATTCCAGCTGAAATTTTTTCAAAGTACCTTAAAAATTTTCCAATTTTTGTCCCAATTCTTCCCATTCCCATTGAAACTTTTCAAATCCCTCTCAAAATTGTTGAAATTCTCTTGAAGCTTTTAAAATTCTCTCTAGAATTTTCAAAATCCATGTCCACATGTTTACAATTTCACGTCAAAAATGCTAAAATTCCAGCTGAAATTTTTTCTAAGTCCCTTAAAAATTTTCCAATTTTTGTCCCTATTCTTCCCATTCCCATTGAAACTTTTCAAATCCCTCTCAAAATTGTTGAAATTCTCTTGAAGCTTTTAAAATTCTCTCTAGAATTTTCAAAATCCATGTCCACATGTTTACAATTTCACGTCAAAAAATGGCTAAAATTCCAGTTGAAATTTTTTCAAAGTCCCTGAAAAATTTTCCAATTTTTGTCCCAATTCTTCCCATTCCCATTGAAACTTTTCAAATCCCTCTCAAAATTGTTGAAATTCTATTGAAGCTTTTAAAATTCTCTCTAGAATTTTCAAAATCCATGTCCACATGTTTACAATTTCACGTCAAAAATGCTAAAATTCCAGCTGAAATTTTTTCAAAGTCCCTTAAAAATTTTCCAATTTTTGTCCCAATTCTTCCCATTCCCATTGAAACTTTTCAAATCCCTCTCAAAATTGTTGAAATTCTCTTGAAGCTTTTAAAATTCTCTCTAGAATTTTCAAAATCCATGTCCACAAGTTTACAATTTCACATCAAAAAATGGCTAAAATTCCAGTTGAAATTTTTTCAAAGTCCCTTAAAAATTTTCCACTTTTTGTCCCAATTCTTCCCATTCCCATTGAAACTTTTCAAATCCCTCTCAAAATTGTTGAAATTCTCTTGAAGCTTTTAAAATTCTCTCCAGAATTTTCAAAATCCATGTCCACATGTTTACAATTTCACGTCAAAAAATGGTTAAAATTCCAGTGGAAATTTTTTCAAAGTCCCTTCAAAATTTTCCAATTTTTGTCCCAATTCTTCCCATTCCCATTGAAACTTTTCAAATCCCTCTCCAAATTGTTGAAATTCTGTTGAAGCTTTTAAAATTCTCTCCAGAATTTTCAAAATCCATGTCCACATGTTTACAATTTCACGTCACAAAATGGCTAAAATTCCAGCTGAAATTTTTTCAAAGTCCCTTAAAAATTTTCCACTTTTTGTCCCAATTCTTCCCATTCCCATTGAAACTTTTCAAATCCCTCTCAAAATTGTTGAAATTCTCTTGAAGCTTTTAAAATTCTCTCTAGAATTTTCAAAATCCATGTCCACATGTTTACAATTTCACGTAAAAAATGGCTAAAATTCCAGTTGAAATTTTTTCAAAGTCCCTTAAAAATTTTCCAATTTTTGTCCCAATTCTTCCCATTCCCATTGAAACTTTTCAAATCCCTCTCAAAATTGTTGAAATTCTCTTGAAGCTTTTAAAATTCTCTCTAGAATTTTCAAAATCCATGTCCACATGTTTACAATTTCACGTCAGAAATGGCTAAAATTCCAGTTGAAATTTTTTCAAAGTCCCTTAAAAATTTTCCAATTTTTGTCCCAATTCTTCCCATTCCCATTGAAACTTTTCAAATCCCTCTCAAAATTGTTGAAATTCTCTTGAAGCTTTTAAAATTCTCTCTAGAATTTTCAAAATCCATGTCCACATGTTTACAATTTCACGTCAAAAAATGGCTAAAATTCCAGTTGAAATTTTTTCAAAGGCCCTTAAAAATTTTCCAATTTTTGTCCCAATTCTTCCAATTCCCATTGAAACTTTTCAAATCCCTCTCAAAATTGTTGAAATTCTCTTGAAGCTTTTAAAATTCTCCCTAGAATTTTCAAAATCCATGTCCACAAGTTTACAATTTCACGTCAAAAAATGGCTAAAATTCCAGTTGAAATTTTTTCAAAGTCCCTTAAAAATTTTCCAATTTTTGTCCCAATTCTTCCCATTCCCATTGAAACTTTTCAAATCCCTCTCAAAATTGTTGAAATTCTCTTGAAGCTTTTAAAATTCTCTCTAGAATTTTCAAAATCCATGTCCACATGTTTACAATTTCACGTCAAAAAATGGCTAAAATTCCAGTTGAAATTTTTTCAAAGTCCCTGAAAAATTTTCCAATTTTTGTCCCAATTCTTCCCATTCCCATTGAAACTTTTCAAATCCCTCTCAAAATTGTTGAAATTCTCTTGAAGCTTTTAAAATTCTCTCTAGAATTTTCAAAATCCATGTCCACATGTTTACAATTTCACGTCAAAAATGCTAAAATTCCAGCTGAAATTTTTTCAAAGTCCCTTAAAAATTTTCCAATTTTTGTCCCAATTCTTCCCATTCCCATTGAAACTTTTCAAATCCCTCTCAAAATTGTTGAAATTCTCTTGAAGCTTTTAAAATTCTCTCTAGAATTTTCAAAATCCATGTCCACATGTTTACAATTTCACGTCAAAAAATGGCTAAAATTCCAGTTGAAATTTTTTCAAAGTCCCTGAAAAATTTTCCAATTTTTGTCCCAATTCTTCCCATTCCCATTGAAACTTTTCAAATCCCTCTCAAAATTGTTGAAATTCTCTTGAAGCTTTTAAAATTCTCTCTAGAATTTTCAAAATCCATGTCCACATGTTTACAATTTCACGTCAAAAATGCTAAAATTCCAGCTGAAATTTTTTCAAAGTCCCTTAAAAATTTTCCAATTTTTGTCCCAATTCTTCCCATTCCCATTGAAACTTTTCAAATCCCTCTCAAAATGGTTGAAATTCTCTTGAAGCTTTTAAAATTCTCTCTAGAATTTTCAAAATCCATGTCCACATGTTTACAATTTCACGTCAAAAATGCTAAAATTCCAGCTGAAATTTTTTCAAAGTCCCTTAAAAATTTTCCAATTTTTGTCCCAATTCTTCCCATTCCCATTGAAACTTTTCAAATCCCTCTCCAAATTGTTGAAATTCTCTTGAAGCTTTTAAAATTCTCTCTAGAATTTTCAAAATCCATGTCCACAAGTTTACAATTTCACATCAAAAAATGGCTAAAATTCCAGTTGAAATTTTTTCAAAGTCCCTTAAAAATTTTCCACTTTTTGTCCCAATTCTTCCCATTCCCATTGAAACTTTTCAAATCCCTCTCAAAATTGTTGAAATTCTCTTGAAGCTTTTAAAATTCTCTCCAGAATTTTCAAAATCCATGTCCACATGTTTACAATTTCACGTCAAAAAATGGTTAAAATTCCAGTGGAAATTTTTTCAAAGTCCCTTCAAAATTTTCCAATTTTTGTCCCAATTCTTCCCATTCCCATTGAAACTTTTCAAATCCCTCTCAAAATTGTTGAAATTCTCTTGAAGCTTTTAAAATTCTCTCTAGAATTTTCAAAATCCATGTCCACATGTTTACAATTTCACGTCAAAAAATGGCTAAAATTCCAGTTGAAATTTTTTCAAAGTCAATTCCAAATTTTCCAATTTTTGTCCCAATTCTTCCCATTCCCATTGAAACTTTTCAAATCCCTCTCAAAATTGTTGAAATTCTCTTGAAGCTTTTAAAATTCTCTCTAGAATTTTCAAAATCCATGTCCACAAGTTTACAATTTCACGTCAAAAATGCTAAAATTCCAGCTGAAATTTTTTCAAAGTCCCTTAAAAATTTTCCAATTTTTGTCCCAATTCTTCCCATTCCCATTGAAACTTTTCAAATCCCTCTCAAAATTGTTGAAATTCTCTTGAAGCTTTTAAAATTCTCTCTAGACTTTTTAAATCCATGTCCACATGTTTACAATTTCACGTCAAAAAATGGCTAAAATTCCAGCTGAAATTTTTTCAAAGTCCCTTAAAAATTTTCCAATTTTTGTCCCAATTCTTCCCATTCCCATTGAAACTTTTCAAATCCCTCTCAAAATTGTTGAAATTCTCTTGAAGCTTTTAAAATTCTCTCTAGAATTTTCAAAATCCATGTCCACATGTTTACAATTTCACGTCAAAAAATGGCTAAAATTCCAGCTGAAATTTTTTCAAAGTCCCTTAAAAATTTTCCAATTTTTGTCCCAATTCTTCCCATTCCCATTGAAACTTTTCAAATCCCTCTCAAAATTGTTGAAATTCTCTTGAAGCTTTTAAAATTCTCTCTAGAATTTTCAAAATCCATGTCCACATGTTTACAATTTCACGTAAAAAATGGCTAAAATTCCAGCTGAAATTTTTTCAAAGTCCCTTAAAAATTTTCCAATTTTTGTCCCAATTCTTCCCATTCCCATTGAAACTTTTCAAATCCCTCTCAAAATGGTTGAAATTCTCTTGAAGCTTTTAAAATTCTCTCTAGAATTTTCAAAATCCATGTCCACATGTTTACAATTTCACGTCAAAAAATGGCTAAAATTCCAGTTGAAATTTTTTCAAAGTCCCTTAAAAATTTTCCAATTTTTGTCCCAATTCTTCCCATTCCCATTGAAACTTTTCAAATCCCTCTCAAAATGGTTGAAATTCTCTTGAAGCTTTTAAAATTCTCTCTAGAATTTTCAAAATCCATGTCCACATGTTTACAATTTCACGTAAAAAATGGCTAAAATTCCAGTTGAAATTTTTTCAAAGTCCCTTAAAAATTTTCCAATTTTTGTCCCAATTCTTCCCATTCCCATTGAAACTTTTCAAATCCCTCTCAAAATTGTTGAAATTCTATTGAAGCTTTTAAAATTCTCTCTAGAATTTTCAAAATCCATGTCCACATGTTTACAATTTCACGTCAAAAAATGCTAAAATTCCAGTGGAAATTTTTTCAAAGTCCCTTAAAAATTTTCCAATTTTTGTCCCAATTCTTCCCATTCCCATTGAAACTTTTCAAATCCCTCTCAAAATTGTTGAAATTCTCTTGAAGCTTTTAAAATTCTCTCTAGAATTTTTAAATCCATGTCCACATGTTTACAATTTCACGTCAAAAAATGGCTAAAATTCCAGTTGAAATTTTTTCAAAGTCCCTTCCAAATTTTCCAATTTTTGTCCCAATTCTTCCCATTACCATTGAAACTTTTCAAATCCCTCTCAAAATTGTTGAAATTCTCTTGAAGCTTTTAAAATTCTCTCTAGAATTTTCAAAATCCATGTCCACATGTTTACAATTTCACGTCAAAAATGCTAAAATTCCAGCTGAAATTTTTCCAAAGTCCCTTAAAAATTTTCCAATTTTTGTCCCAATTCTTCCCATTCCCATTGAAACTTTTCAAATCCCTCTCAAAATTGTTGAAATTCTCTTGAAGCTTTTAAAATTCTCTCTAGAATTTTTAAATCCATGTCCACATGTTTACAATTTCATGTCAAAAAATGGCTAAAATTCCAGCTGAAATTTTTTCAAAGTACCTTAAAAATTTTCCAATTTTTGTCCCAATTCTTCCCATTCCCATTGAAACTTTTCAAATCCCTCTCAAAATTGTTGAAATTCTCTTGAAGCTTTTAAAATTCTCTCTAGAATTTTCAAAATCCATGTCCACATGTTTACAATTTCACGTCAAAAATGCTAAAATTCCAGCTGAAATTTTTTCTAAGTCCCTTAAAAATTTTCCAATTTTTGTCCCTATTCTTCCCATTCCCATTGAAACTTTTCAAATCCCTCTCAAAATTGTTGAAATTCTGTTGAAGCTTTTAAAATTCTCTCTAGAATTTTCAAAATCCATGGCCACATGTTTACAATTTCACGTCAAAAAATTGCTAAAATTCCAGTTGAAATTTTTTCAAAGTCCCTTAAAAATTTTCCAATTTTTGTCCCAATTCTTCCCATTCCCATTGAAACTTTTCAAATCCCTCTCAAAATTGTTGAAATTCTCTTGAAGCTTTTAAAATTCTCTCTAGAATTTTCAAAATCCATGGCCACATGTTTACAATTTCACGTAAAAAATGGCTAAAATTCCAGTTGAAATTTTTTCAAAGTCCCTTAAAAATTTTCCAATTTTTGTCCCAATTCTTCCCATTCCCATTGAAACTTTTCAAATCCCTCTCAAAATTGTTGAAATTCTCTTGAAGCTTTTAAAATTCTCTCTAGAATTTTCAAAATCCATGGCCACATGTTTACAATTTCACGTCAAAAAATGGCTAAAATTCCAGTTGAAATTTTTTCAAAGTCCCTTAAAAATTTTCCAATTTTTGTCCCAATTCTTCCCATTCCCATTGAAACTTTTCAAATCCCTCTCAAAATGGTTGAAATTCTCTTGAAGCTTTTAAAATTCTCTCTAGAATTTTCAAAATCCATGTCCACATGTTTACAATTTCACGTCAAAAAATGGCTAAAATTCCAGCTGAAATTTTTTCAAAGTCCCTTAAAAATTTTCCAATTTTTGTCCCAATTCTTCCCATTCCCATTGAAACTTTTCAAATCCCTCTCAAAATTGTTGAAATTCTCTTGAAGCTTTTAAAATTCTCTCCAGAATTTTCAAAATCCATGTCTACATGTTTACAATTTCACGTCAAAAAATGGCTAAAATTCCAGTTGAAATTTTTTCAAAGTCCCTTCAAAATTTTCCAATTTTTGTCCCAATTCTTCCCATTCCCATTGAAACTTTTCAAATCCCTCTCAAAATTGTTGAAATTCTCTTGAAGCTTTTAAAATTCTCTCTAGAATTTCAAAATCCATGTCCACAAGTTTACAATTTCACGTCAAAAAATGGCTAAAATTCCAGTTGAAATTTTTTCAAAGTCCCTTAAAAATTTTCCAATTTTTGTCCCAATTCTTCCCATTCCCATTGAAACTTTTCAAATCCCTCTCAAAATTGTTGAAATTCTCTTGAAGCTTTTAAAATTCTCTCTAGAATTTTCAAAATCCATGTCCACATGTTTACAATTTCACGTCAAAAAATGGCTAAAATTCCAGCTGAAATTTTTTCAAAGTCCCTTAAAAATTTTCCAATTTTTGTCCCAATTCTTCCCATTCCCATTGAAACTTTTCAAATCCCTCTCAAAATGGTTGAAATTCTCTTGAAGCTTTTAAAATTCTCTCTAGAATTTTCAAAATCCATGTCCACATGTTTACAATTTCACGTCAAAAATGCTAAAATTCCAGCTGAAATTTTTTCAAAGTCCCTTAAAAATTTTCCAATTTTTGTCCCAATTCTTCCCATTCCCATTGAAACTTTTCAAATCCCTCTCAAAATTGTTGAAATTCTCTTGAAGCTTTTAAAATTCTCTCTAGAATTTTCAAAATCCATGTCCACATGTTTACAATTTCACGTCAAAAAATGGCTAAAATTCCAGCTGAAATTTTTTTAAAGTCCCTTAAAAATTTTCCAATTTTTGTCCCAATTCTTCCCATTCCCATTGAAACTTTTCAAATCCCTCTCAAAATTGTTGAAATTCTCTTGAAGCTTTTAAAATTCTCTCTAGAATTTTCAAAATCCATGTCCACATGTTTACAATTTCACGTCAAAAAATGGCTACAATTCCAGTTGAAATTTTTTCAAAGTCCCTTAAAAATTTTCCAATTTTTGTCCCAATTCTTCCCATTCCCATTGAAACTTTTCAAATCCCTCTCAAAATTGTTGAAATTCTCTTGAAGCTTTTAAAATTCTCTCTAGAATTTTCAAAATCCATGTCCACATGTTTACAATTTCACATAAAAAATGCTAAAATTCCAGTTGAAATTTTTTCAAAGTCCCTTAAAAATTTTCCAATTTTTGTCCCAATTCTTCCCATTCCCATTGAAACTTTTCAAATCCCTCTCAAAATGGTTGAAATTCTCTTGAAGCTTTTAAAATTCTCTCTAGAATTTTCAAAATCCATGTCCACATGTTTACAATTTCACGTCAAAAAATGGCTAAAATTCCAGCTGAAATTTTTTCAAAGTCCCTTCAAAATTTTCCAATTTTTGTCCCAATTCTTCCCATTCCCATTGAAACTTTTCAAATCCCTCTCCAAATTGTTGAAATTCTCTTGAAGCTTTTAAAATTCTCTCTAGAATTTTCAAAATCCATGTCCACATGTTTACAATTTCACGTCAAAAAATGGCTAAAATTCCAGTGGAAATTTTTTCAAAGTCCCTTCAAAATTTTCCAATTTTTGTCCCAATTCTTCCCATTCCCATTGAAACTTTTCAAATCCCTCTCAAAATTGTTGAAATTCTCTTGAAGCTTTTAAAATTCTCTCTAGAATTTTTAAATCCATGTCCACATGTTTACAATTTCACGTCAAAAAATGGCTAAAATTCCAGCTGAAATTTTTTCAAAGTCCCTTAAAAATTTTCCAATTTTTGTCCCAATTCTTCCCATTCCCATTGAAACTTTTCAAATCCCTCTCAAAATTGTTGAAATTCTCTTGAAGCTTTTAAAATTCTCTCTAGAATTTTCAAAATCCATGTCCACATGTTTACAATTTCACGTCAAAAATGCTAAAATTCCAGCTGAAATTTTTTCAAAGTCCCTTCAAAATTTTCCACTTTTTGTCCCAATTCTTCCCATTCCCATTGAAACTTTTCAAATTCCTCTCAAAATGGTTGAAATTCTCTTGAAGCTTTTAAAATTCTCTCTAGAATTTTCAAAATCCATGTCCACATGTTTACAATTTCACGTCAAAAAATGGCTAAAATTCCAGTTGAAATTTTTTCAAAGTCCCTTAAAAATTTTCCAATTTTTGTCCCAATTCTTCCCATTCCCATTGAAACTTTTCAAATCCCTCTCAAAATGGTTGAAATTCTCTTGAAGCTTTTAAAATTCTCTCCAGAATTTTCAAAATCCATGTCCACATGTTTACAATTTCACGTAAAAAATGGCTAAAATTCCAGTTGAAATTTTTTCAAAGTCCCTTAAAAATTTTCCAATTTTTGTCCCAATTCTTCCCATTCCCATTGAAACTTTTCAAATCCCTCTCAAAATGGTTGAAATTCTCTTGAAGCTTTTAAAATTCTCTCTAGAATTTTCAAAATCCATGTCCACATGTTTACAATTTCACGTCAAAAATGCTAAAATTCCAGTTGAAATTTTTTCCAAGTCCCTTAAAAATTTTCCAATTTTTGTCCCAATTCTTCCCATTCCCATTGAAACTTTTCAAATCCCTCTCAAAATTGTTGAAATTCTCTTGAAGCTTTTAAAATTCTCTCTAGAATTTTCAAAATCCATGTCCACATGTTTACAATTTCACGTCAAAAAATGGCTAAAATTCCAGCTGAAATTTTTTCAAAGTCCCTTCAAAATTTTCCAATTTTTGTCCCAATTCTTCCCATTCCCATTGAAACTTTTCAAATCCCTCTCAAAATTGTTGAAATTCTCTTGAAGCTTTTAAAATTCTCTCTAGAATTTTCAAAATCCATGTCTACATGTTTACAATTTCACGTCAAAAAATGGCTAAAATTCCAGTTGAAATTTTTTCAAAGTCCCTTCAAAATTTTCCAATTTTTGTCCCAATTCTTCCCATTCCCATTGAAACTTTTCAAATCCCTCTCAAAATTGTTGAAATTCTCTTGAAGCTTTTAAAATTCTCTCTAGAATTTTCAAAATCCATGTCCACAAGTTTACAATTTCACGTCAAAAAATGGCTAAAATTCCAGTTGAAATTTTTTCAAAGTCCCTGAAAAATTTTCCAATTTTTGTCCCAATTCTTCCCATTCCCATTGAAACTTTTCAAATCCCTCTCAAAATTGTTGAAATTCTCTTGAAGCTTTTAAAATTCTCTCTAGAATTTTCAAAATCCATGTCCACATGTTTACAATTTCACGTCAAAAAATGGCTAAAATTCCAGCTGAAATTTTTTCAAAGTCCCTTAAAAATTTTCCAATTTTTGTCCCAATTCTTCCCATTCCCATTGAAACTTTTCAAATCCCTCTCAAAATGGTTGAAATTCTCTTGAAGCTTTTAAAATTCTCTCTAGAATTTTCAAAATCCATGTCCACATGTTTACAATTTCACGTCAAAAATGCTAAAATTCCAGCTGAAATTTTTTCAAAGTCCCTTAAAAATTTTCCAATTTTTGTCCCAATTCTTCCCATTCCCATTGAAACTTTTCAAATCCCTCTCAAAATTGTTGAAATTCTCTTGAAGCTTTTAAAATTCTCTCCAGAATTTTCAAATCCGTGTCCACATGTTTACAATTTCACGTCAAAAAATGGCTAAAATTCCAGCTGAAATTTTTTCAAAGTCCCTTAAAAATTTTCCAATTTTTGTCCCAATTCTTCCCATTCCCATTGAAACTTTTCAAATCCCTCTCAATATTGTTGAAATTCTCTTGAAGCTTTTAAAATTCTCTCCAGAATTTTCAAAATCCATGTCCACATGTTTACAATTTCACGTCAAAAAATGGTTAAAATTCCAGTGGAAATTTTTTCAAAGTCCCTTCAAAATTTTCCAATTTTTGTCCCAATTCTTCCCATTCCCATTGAAACTTTTCAAATCCCTCTCCAAATTGTTGAAATTCTGTTGAAGCTTTTAAAATTCTCTCCAGAATTTTCAAAATCCATGTCCACATGTTTACAATTTCACGTCAAAAAATGGCTAAAATTCCAGTGGAAATTTTTTCAAAGTCCCTTAAAAATTTTCCACTTTTTGTCCCAATTCTTCCCATTCCCATTGAAACTTTTCAAATCCCTCTCAAAATTGTTGAAATTCTCTTGAAGCTTTTAAAATTCTCTCTAGAATTTTCAAAATCCATGTCCACATGTTTACAATTTCACGTAAAAAATGGCTAAAATTCCAGTTGAAATTTTTTCAAAGTCCCTTAAAAATTTTCCAATTTTTGTCCCAATTCTTCCCATTCCCATTGAAACTTTTCAAATCCCTCTCAAAATTGTTGAAATTCTCTTGAAGCTTTTAAAATTCTCTCTAGAATTTTCAAAATCCATGTCCACATGTTTACAATTTCACGTCAGAAATGGCTAAAATTCCAGTTGAAATTTTTTCAAAGTCCCTTAAAAATTTTCCAATTTTTGTCCCAATTCTTCCCATTCCCATTGAAACTTTTCAAATCCCTCTCAAAATTGTTGAAATTCTCTTGAAGCTTTTAAAATTCTCTCTAGAATTTTCAAAATCCATGTCCACATGTTTACAATTTCACGTCAAAAAATGGCTAAAATTCCAGTTGAAATTTTTTCAAAGGCCCTTAAAAATTTTCCAATTTTTGTCCCAATTCTTCCAATTCCCATTGAAACTTTTCAAATCCCTCTCAAAATTGTTGAAATTCTCTTGAAGCTTTTAAAATTCTCCCTAGAATTTTCAAAATCCATGTCCACAAGTTTACAATTTCACGTCAAAAAATGGCTAAAATTCCAGTTGAAATTTTTTCAAAGTCCCTTAAAAATTTTCCAATTTTTGTCCCAATTCTTCCCATTCCCATTGAAACTTTTCAAATCCCTCTCAAAATTGTTGAAATTCTCTTGAAGCTTTTAAAATTCTCTCTAGAATTTTCAAAATCCATGTCCACATGTTTACAATTTCACGTCAAAAAATGGCTAAAATTCCAGTTGAAATTTTTTCAAAGTCCCTTAAAAATTTTCCAATTTTTGTCCCAATTCTTCCCATTCCCATTGAAACTTTTCAAATCCCTCTCAAAATTGTTGAAATTCTATTGAAGCTTTTAAAATTCTCTCTAGAATTTTCAAAATCCATGTCCACATGTTTACAATTTCACGTCAAAAATGCTAAAATTCCAGCTGAAATTTTTTCAAAGTCCCTTAAAAATTTTCCAATTTTTGTCCCAATTCTTCCCATTCCCATTGAAACTTTTCAAATCCCTCTCAAAATTGTTGAAATTCTCTTGAAGCTTTTAAAATTCTCTCTAGAATTTTCAAAATCCATGTCCACATGTTTACAATTTCACGTCAAAAAATGGCTAAAATTCCAGTTGAAATTTTTTCAAAGTCCCTGAAAAATTTTCCAATTTTTGTCCCAATTCTTCCCATTCCCATTGAAACTTTTCAAATCCCTCTCAAAATTGTTGAAATTCTATTGAAGCTTTTAAAATTCTCTCTAGAATTTTCAAAATCCATGTCCACATGTTTACAATTTCACGTCAAAAATGCTAAAATTCCAGCTGAAATTTTTTCAAAGTCCCTTAAAAATTTTCCAATTTTTGTCCCAATTCTTCCCATTCCCATTGAAACTTTTCAAATCCCTCTCAAAATTGTTGAAATTCTCTTGAAGCTTTTAAAATTCTCTCTAGAATTTTCAAAATCCATGTCCACATGTTTACAATTTCACGTCAAAAAATGGCTAAAATTCCAGTTGAAATTTTTTCAAAGTCCCTGAAAAATTTTCCAATTTTTGTCCCAATTCTTCCCATTCCCATTGAAACTTTTCAAATCCCTCTCAAAATTGTTGAAATTCTCTTGAAGCTTTTAAAATTCTCTCTAGAATTTTCAAAATCCATGTCCACATGTTTACAATTTCACGTCAAAAAATGGCTAAAATTCCAGTTGAAATTTTTTCAAAGTCCCTTCAAAATTTTCCAATTTTTGTCCCAATTCTTCCCATTCCCATTGAAACTTTTCAAATCCCTCTCAAAATTGTTGAAATTCTCTTGAAGCTTTTAAAATTCTCTCTAGAATTTTCAAAATCCATGTCCACATGTTTACAATTTCACGTCAAAAAATGGCTACAATTCCAGCTGAAATTTTTTCAAAGTCCCTTAAAAATTTTCCAATTTTTGTCCCAATTCTTCCCATTCCCATTGAAACTTTTCAAATCCCTCTCAAAATTGTTGAAATTCTCTTGAAGCTTTTAAAATTCTCTCTAGAATTTTCAAAATCCATGTCCACATGTTTACAATTTCACGTCAAAAAATGGCTAAAATTCCAGATGAAATTTTTTCAAAGTCCCTTAAAAATTTTCCAATTTTTGTCCCAATTCTTCCCATTCCCATTGAAACTTTTCAAATCCCTCTCAAAATTGTTGAAATTCTCTTGAAGCTTTTAAAATTCTCTCTAGAATTTTCAAAATCCATGTCCACATGTTTACAATTTCACGTCAAAAATGCTAAAATTCCAGCTGAAATTTTTTCAAAGTCCCTTAAAAATTTTCCAATTTTTGTCCCAATTCTTCCCATTCCCATTGAAACTTTTCAAATCCCTCTCAAAATTGTTGAAATTCTCTTGAAGCTTTTAAAATTCTCTCTAGAATTTTCAAAATCCATGTCCACAAGTTTACAATTTCACATCAAAAAATGGCTAAAATTCCAGTTGAAATTTTTTCAAAGTCCCTTCAAAATTTTCCAATTTTTGTCCCAATTCTTCCCATTCCCATTGAAACTTTTCAAATCCCTCTCAAAATTGTTGAAATTCTCTTGAAGCTTTTAAAATTCTCTCTAGAATTTTCAAAATCCATGTCCACATGTTTACAATTTCACGTCAAAAAATGGCTAAAATTCCAGTTGAAATTTTTTTCTAAGTCAATTCAAAATTTTCCAATTTTTGTCCCAATTCTTCCCATTCCCATTGAAACTTTTCAAATCCCTCTCAAAATTGTTGAAATTCTATTGAAGCTTTTAAAATTCTCTCTAGAATTTTCAAAATCCATGTCCACATGTTTACAATTTCACGTCAAAAATGCTAAAATTCCAGCTGAAATTTTTTCAAAGTCCCTTAAAAATTTTCCAATTTTTGTCCCAATTCTTCCCATTCCCATTGAAACTTTTCAAATCCCTCTCAAAATTGTTGAAATTCTCTTGAAGCTTTTAAAATTCTCTCTAGAATTTTCAAAATCCATGTCCACATGTTTACAATTTCACGTCAAAAAATGGCTAAAATTCCAGTTGAAATTTTTTCAAAGTCCCTGAAAAATTTTCCAATTTTTGTCCCAATTCTTCCCATTCCCATTGAAACTTTTCAAATCCCTCTCAAAATTGTTGAAATTCTCTTGAAGCTTTTAAAATTCTCTCTAGAATTTTCAAAATCCATGTCCACATGTTTACAATTTCACGTCAAAAAATGGCTAAAATTCCAGTTGAAAT
The DNA here is from genome assembly GCF_964273445.1 of Streptopelia decaocto. Classification (NCBI taxonomy): domain Eukaryota; kingdom Metazoa; phylum Chordata; class Aves; order Columbiformes; family Columbidae; genus Streptopelia; species Streptopelia decaocto. The sequence continues at coordinate 48,465 of NW_028116856.1, forward strand.
TTTTTCAAAGTCCCTTCAAAATTTTCCAATTTTTGTCCCAATTCTTCCCATTCCCATTGAAACTTTTCAAATCCCTCTCAAAATTGTTGAAATTCTCTTGAAGCTTTTAAAATTCTCTCTAGAATTTTCAAAATCCATGTCCACATGTTTACAATTTCACGTCAAAAAATGGCTAAAATTCCAGTTGAAATTTTTTCAAAGTCCCTGAAAAATTTTCCAATTTTTGTCCCAATTCTTCCCATTCCCATTGAAACTTTTCAAATCCCTCTCAAAATTGTTGAAATTCTCTTGAAGCTTTTAAAATTCTCTCTAGAATTTTCAAAATCCATGTCCACATGTTTACAATTTTCACGTCAAAAAATGGCTAAAATTCCAGTTGAAATTTTTTCAAAGGCCCTTAAAAATTTTCCAATTTTTGTCCCAATTCTTCCAATTCCCATTGAAACTTTTCAAATCCCTCTCAAAATTGTTGAAATTCTCTTGAAGCTTTTAAAATTCTCCCTAGAATTTTCAAAATCCATGTCCACAAGTTTACAATTTCACGTCAAAAAATGGCTAAAATTCCAGTTGAAATTTTTTTCAAAGTCCCTTAAAAATTTTCCAATTTTTGTCCCAATTCTTCCCATTCCCATTGAAACTTTTCAAATCCCTCTCAAAATTGTTGAAATTCTCTTGAAGCTTTTAAAATTCTCTCTAGAATTTTCAAAATCCATGTCCACATGTTTACAATTTCACGTCAAAAAATGGCTAAAATTCCAGTTGAAATTTTTTCAAAGTCCCTGAAAAATTTTCCAATTTTTGTCCCAATTCTTCCCATTCCCATTGAAACTTTTCAAATCCCTCTCAAAATTGTTGAAATTCTATTGAAGCTTTTAAAATTCTCTCTAGAATTTTCAAAATCCATGTCCACATGTTTACAATTTCACGTCAAAAATGCTAAAATTCCAGCTGAAATTTTTTCAAAGTCCCTTAAAAATTTTCCAATTTTTGTCCCAATTCTTCCCATTCCCATTGAAACTTTTCAAATCCCTCTCAAAATTGTTGAAATTCTCTTGAAGCTTTTAAAATTCTCTCTAGAATTTTCAAAATCCATGTCCACAAGTTTACAATTTCACATCAAAAAATGGCTAAAATTCCAGCTGAAATTTTTTCAAAGTCCCTTAAAAATTTTCCACTTTTTGTCCCAATTCTTCCCATTCCCATTGAAACTTTTCAAATCCCTCTCAAAATTGTTGAAATTCTCTTGAAGCTTTTAAAATTCTCTCCAGAATTTTCAAAATCCATGTCCACATGTTTACAATTTCACGTCAAAAAATGGTTAAAATTCCAGTGGAAATTTTTTCAAAGTCCCTTCAAAATTTTCCAATTTTTGTCCCAATTCTTCCCATTCCCATTGAAACTTTTCAAATCCCTCTCCAAATTGTTGAAATTCTGTTGAAGCTTTTAAAATTCTCTCCAGAATTTTCAAAATCCATGTCCACATGTTTACAATTTCACGTCACAAAATGGCTAAAATTCCAGCTGAAATTTTTTCAAAGTCCCTTAAAAATTTTCCACTTTTTGTCCCAATTCTTCCCATTCCCATTGAAACTTTTCAAATCCCTCTCAAAATTGTTGAAATTCTCTTGAAGCTTTTAAAATTCTCTCTAGAATTTTCAAAATCCATGTCCACATGTTTACAATTTCACATAAAAAATGGCTAAAATTCCAGTTGAAATTTTTCAAAGTCCCTTAAAAATTTTCCAATTTTTGTCCCAATTCTTCCCATTCCCATTGAAACTTTTCAAATCCCTCTCAAAATTGTTGAAATTCTCTTGAAGCTTTTAAAATTCTCTCTAGAATTTTCAAAATCCATGTCCACATGTTTACAATTTCACGTCAGAAATGGCTAAAATTCCAGTTGAAATTTTTTCAAAGTCCCTTAAAAATTTTCCAATTTTTGTCCCAATTCTTCCCATTCCCATTGAAACTTTTCAAATCCCTCTCAAAATTGTTGAAATTCTCTTGAAGCTTTTAAAATTCTCTCTAGAATTTTCAAAATCCATGTCCACATGTTTACAATTTCACGTCAAAAAATGGCTAAAATTCCAGTTGAAATTTTTTCAAAGGCCCTTAAAAATTTTCCAATTTTTGTCCCAATTCTTCCAATTCCCATTGAAACTTTTCAAATCCCTCTCAAAATTGTTGAAATTCTCTTGAAGCTTTAAAATTCTCCCTAGAATTTTCAAAATCCATGTCCACAAGTTTACAATTTCACGTCAAAAAATGGCTAAAATTCCAGTTGAAATTTTTTCAAAGTCCCTTCAAAATTTTCCAATTTTTGTCCCAATTCTTCCCATTCCCATTGAAACTTTTCAAATCCCTCTCAAAATTGTTGAAATTCTCTTGAAGCTTTTAAAATTCTCTCTAGAATTTTCAAAATCCATGTCCACATGTTTACAATTTCACGTCAAAAAATGGCTAAAATTCCAGTTGAAATTTTTTCAAAGTCCCTTCAAAATTTTCCAATTTTTGTCCCAATTCTTCCCATTCCCATTGAAACTTTTCAAATCCCTCTCAAAATTGTTGAAATTCTCTTGAAGCTTTAAAATTCTCTCTAGAATTTTCAAAATCCATGTCCACATGTTTACAATTTCACGTCAAAAATGCTAAAATTCCAGCTGAAATTTTTTCAAAGTCCCTTAAAAATTTTCCAATTTTTGTCCCAATTCTTCCCATTCCCATTGAAACTTTTCAAATCCCTCTCAAAATTGTTGAAATTCTCTTGAAGCTTTTAAAATTCTCTCTAGAATTTTCAAAATCCATGTCCACATGTTTACAATTTCACGTCAAAAAATGGCTAAAATTCCAGTTGAAATTTTTTCAAAGTCCTGAAAAATTTTCCAATTTTTGTCCCAATTCTTCCCATTCCCATTGAAACTTTTCAAATCCCTCTCAAAATTGTTGAAATTCTATTGAAGCTTTTAAAATTCTCTCTAGAATTTTCAAAATCCATGTCCACATGTTTACAATTTCACGTCAAAAATGCTAAAATTCCAGCTGAAATTTTTTCAAAGTCCCTTAAAAATTTTCCAATTTTTGTCCCAATTCTTCCCATTCCCATTGAAACTTTTCAAATCCCTCTCAAAATTGTTGAAATTCTCTTGAAGCTTTTAAAATTCTCTCTAGAATTTTCAAAATCCATGTCCACATGTTTACAATTTCACGTCAAAAATGCTAAAATTCCAGCTGAAATTTTTTCAAAGTCCCTTAAAAATTTTCCAATTTTTGTCCCAATTCTTCCCATTCCCATTGAAACTTTTCAAATCCCTCTCAAAATTGTTGAAATTCTCTTGAAGCTTTTAAAATTCTCTCTAGAATTTTCAAAATCCATGTCCACATGTTTACAATTTCACGTCAAAAATGCTAAAATTCCAGCTGAAATTTTTTCTAAGTCCCTTAAAAATTTTCCACTTTTTGTCCCAATTCTTCCCATTCCCATTGAAACTTTTCAAATCCCTCTCAAAATTGTTGAAATTCTCTTGAAGCTTTTAAAATTCTCTCCAGAATTTTCAAAATCCATGTCCACATGTTTACAATTTCACGTCAAAAAATGGTTAAAATTCCAGTGGAAATTTTTTCAAAGTCCCTTCAAAATTTTCCAATTTTTGTCCCAATTCTTCCCATTCCCATTGAAACTTTTCAAATCCCTCTCAAAATTGTTGAAATTCTCTTGAAGCTTTTAAAATTCTCTCTAGAATTTTCAAAATCCATGTCCACATGTTTACAATTTCACGTCAAAAATGCTAAAATTCCAGCTGAAATTTTTTCAAAGTCCCTGAAAAATTTTCCAATTTTTGTCCCAATTCTTCCCATTCCCATTGAAACTTTTCAAATCCCTCTCAAAATTGTTGAAATTCTCTTGAAGCTTTTAAAATTCTCTCTAGAATTTTCAAAATCCATGTCCACATGTTTACAATTTCACGTCAAAAATGCTAAAATTCCAGCTGAAATTTTTTCAAAGTCCCTTAAAAATTTTCCAATTTTTGTCCCAATTCTTCCCATTCCCATTGAAACTTTTCAAATCCCTCTCCAAATTGTTGAAATTCTCTTGAAGCTTTTAAAATTCTCTCTAGAATTTTCAAAATCCATGTCCACATGTTTACAATTTCACGTCAAAAATGCTAAAATTCCAGCTGAAATTTTTTCTAAGTCCCTTAAAAATTTTCCACTTTTTGTCCCAATTCTTCCCATTCCCATTGAAACTTTTCAAATCCCTCTCAAAATTGTTGAAATTCTCTTGAAGCTTTTAAAATTCTCTCCAGAATTTTCAAAATCCATGTCCACATGTTTACAATTTCACGTCAAAAAATGGTAAAATTCCAGTGGAAATTTTTTCAAAGTCCCTTCAAAATTTTCCAATTTTTGTCCCAATTCTTCCCATTCCCATTGAAACTTTTCAAATCCCTCTCAAAATTGTTGAAATTCTCTTGAAGCTTTTAAAATTCTCTCTAGAATTTTCAAAATCCATGTCCACATGTTTACAATTTCACGTAAAAAATGGCTAAAATTCCAGCTGAAATTTTTTTCAAAGTCCCTTAAAAATTTTCCAATTTTTGTCCCAATTCTTCCCATTCCCATTGAAACTTTTCAAATCCCTCTCAAAATGGTTGAAATTCTCTTGAAGCTTTTAAAATTCTCTCTAGAATTTTCAAAATCCATGTCCACATGTTTACAATTTCACGTCAAAAAATGGCTAAAATTCCAGTTGAAATTTTTCAAAGTCCCTTAAAAATTTTCCAATTTTTGTCCCAATTCTTCCCATTCCCATTGAAACTTTTCAAATCCCTCTCAAAATGGTTGAAATTCTCTTGAAGCTTTTAAAATTCTCTCTAGAATTTTCAAAATCCATGTCCACATGTTTACAATTTCACGTAAAAATGGCTAAAATTCCAGTTGAAATTTTTTCAAAGTCCCTTAAAAATTTTCCAATTTTTGTCCCAATTCTTCCCATTCCCATTGAAACTTTTCAAATCCCTCTCAAAATTGTTGAAATTCTCTTGAAGCTTTTAAAATTCTCTCTAGAATTTTCAAATCCATGTCCACATGTTTACAATTTCACGTCAAAAAATGCTAAAATTCCAGTGGAAATTTTTTCAAAGTCCCTTAAAAATTTTCCAATTTTTGTCCCAATTCTTCCCATTCCATTGAAACTTTTCAAATCCCTCTCAAAATTGTTGAAATTCTCTTGAAGCTTTTAAAATTCTCTCTAGAATTTTTAAATCCATGTCCACATGTTTACAATTTCACGTCAAAAAATGGCTAAAATTCCAGTTGAAATTTTTTCAAAGTCCCTTCCAAATTTTCCAATTTTTGTCCCAATTCTTCCCATTCCCATTGAAACTTTTCAAATCCCTCTCAAAATTGTTGAAATTCTCTTGAAGCTTTTAAATTCTCTCTAGAATTTTCAAAATCCATGTCCACATGTTTACAATTTCACGTCAAAAATGCTAAAATTCCAGCTGAAATTTTTCCAAAGTCCCTTAAAAATTTTCCAATTTTTGTCCCAATTCTTCCCATTCCCATTGAAACTTTTCAAATCCCTCTCAAAATTGTTGAAATTCTCTTGAAGCTTTTAAAATTCTCTCTAGAATTTTTAAATCCATGTCCACATGTTTACAATTTCATGTCAAAAAATGGCTAAAATTCCAGCTGAAATTTTTTCAAAGTACCTTAAAAAATTTTCCAATTTTTGTCCCAATTCTTCCCATTCCCATTGAAACTTTTCAAATCCCTCTCAAAATTGTTGAAATTCTCTTGAAGCTTTTAAAATTCTCTCTAGAATTTTCAAAATCCATGTCCACATGTTTACAATTTCACGTCAAAATGCTAAAATTCCAGCTGAAATTTTTTCTAAGTCCCTTAAAAATTTTCCAATTTTTGTCCCTATTCTTCCCATTCCCATTGAAACTTTTCAAATCCCTCTCAAAATTGTTGAAATTCTGTTGAAGCTTTTAAAATTCTCTCTAGAATTTTCAAAATCCATGGCCACATGTTTACAATTTCACGTCAAAAAATTGCTAAAATTCCAGTTGAAATTTTTTCAAAGTCCCTTAAAAATTTTCCAATTTTTGTCCCAATTCTTCCCATTCCCATTGAAACTTTTCAAATCCCTCTCAAATTGTTGAAATTCTCTTGAAGCTTTTAAAATTCTCTCTAGAATTTTCAAAATCCATGGCCACATGTTTACAATTTCACGTAAAAAATGGCTAAAATTCCAGTTGAAATTTTTTCAAAGTCCCTGAAAAATTTTCCAATTTTTGTCCCAATTCTTCCCATTCCCATTGAAACTTTTCAAATCCCTCTCAAAATTGTTGAAATTCTCTTGAAGCTTTTAAAATTCTCTCTAGAATTTTCAAAATCCATGGCCACATGTTTACAATTTCACGTCAAAAAATGGCTAAAATTCCAGTTGAAATTTTTTCAAAGTCCCTTAAAAATTTTCCAATTTTTGTCCCAATTCTTCCCATTCCCATTGAAACTTTTCAAATCCTCTCAAAATGGTTGAAATTCTCTTGAAGCTTTTAAAATTCTCTCTAGAATTTTCAAAATCCATGTCCACATGTTTACAATTTCACGTCAAAAAATGGCTAAAATTCCAGCTGAAATTTTTTCAAAGTCCCTTAAAAATTTTCCAATTTTTGTCCCAATTCTTGCCATTCCCATTGAAACTTTTCAAATCCCTCTCAAAATTGTTGAAATTCTCTTGAAGCTTTTAAAATTCTCTCTAGAATTTTCAAAATCCATGTCTACATGTTTACAATTTCACGTCAAAAAATGGCTAAAATTCCAGTTGAAATTTTTTCAAAGTCCCTTCAAAATTTTCCAATTTTTGTCCCAATTCTTCCCATTCCCATTGAAACTTTTCAAATCCCTCTCAAAATTGTTGAAATTCTCTTGAAGCTTTTAAAATTCTCTCTAGAATTTTCAAAATCCATGTCCACAAGGTTTACAATTTCACGTCAAAAAATGGCTAAAATTCCAGTTGAAATTTTTTCAAAGTCCCTTAAAAATTTTCCAATTTTTGTCCCAATTCTTCCCATTCCCATTGAAACTTTTCAAATCCCTCTCAAAATTGTTGAAATTCTCTTGAAGCTTTTAAAATTCTCTCTAGAATTTTCAAAATCCATGTCCACATGTTTACAATTTCACGTCAAAAAATGGCTAAAATTCCAGCTGAAATTTTTTCAAAGTCCCTTAAAAATTTTCCAATTTTTGTCCCAATTCTTCCCATTCCCATTGAAACTTTTCAAATCCCTCTCAAAATGGTTGAAATTCTCTTGAAGCTTTTAAAATTCTCTCTAGAATTTTCAAAATCCATGTCCACATGTTTACAATTTCACGTCAAAAATGCTAAAATTCCAGCTGAAATTTTTTCAAGTCCCTTAAAAATTTTCCAATTTTTGTCCCAATTCTTCCCATTCCCATTGAAACTTTTCAAATCCCTCTCAAAATTGTTGAAATTCTCTTGAAGCTTTTAAAATTCTCTCTAGAATTTTCAAAATCCATGTCCACATGTTTACAATTTCACGTCAAAAAATGGCTAAAATTCCAGCTGAAATTTTTTAAAGTCCCTTAAAAATTTTCCAATTTTTGTCCCAATTCTTCCCATTCCCATTGAAACTTTTCAAATCCCTCTCAAAATTGTTGAAATTCTCTTGAAGCTTTTAAAATTCTCTCTAGAATTTTCAAAATCCATGTCCACATGTTTACAATTTCACGTCAAAAAATGGCTACAATTCCAGTTGAAATTTTTTCAAAGTCCCTTAAAAATTTTCCAATTTTTGTCCCAATTCTTCCCATTCCCATTGAAACTTTTCAAATCCCTCTCAAAATTGTTGAAATTCTCTTGAAGCTTTTAAAATTCTCTCTAGAATTTTCAAAATCCATGTCCACATGTTTACAATTTCACGTCAAAAAATGGCTAAAATTCCAGCTGAAATTTTTTCAAAGTCCCTTAAAAATTTTCCAATTTTTGTCCCAATTCTTCCCATTCCCATTGAAACTTTTCAAATCCCTCTCAAAATGGTTGAAATTCTCTTGAAGCTTTTAAAATTCTCTCCAGAATTTTCAAAATCCATGTCCACATGTTTACAATTTCACGTCAAAAAATGGCTAAAATTCCAGCTGAAATTTTTTCAAAGTCCCTTCAAAATTTTCCAATTTTTGTCCCAATTCTTCCCATTCCCATTGAAACTTTTCAAATCCCTCTCCAAATTGTTGAAATTCTCTTGAAGCTTTTAAAATTCTCTCTAGAATTTTCAAAATCCATGTCCACATGTTTACAATTTCACGTCAAAAAATGGCTAAAATTCCAGTGGAAATTTTTTCAAAGTCCCTTCAAAATTTTCCAATTTTTGTCCCAATTCTTCCCATTCCCATTGAAACTTTTCAAATCCCTCTCAAAATTGTTGAAATTCTCTTGAAGCTTTTAAAATTCTCTCTAGAATTTTTAAATCCATGTCCACATGTTTACAATTTCACGTCAAAAAATGGCTAAAATTCCAGCTGAAATTTTTTCAAAGTCCCTTAAAAATTTTCCAATTTTTGTCCCAATTCTTCCCATTCCCATTGAAACTTTTCAAATCCCTCTCAAAATTGTTGAAATTCTCTTGAAGCTTTTAAAATTCTCTCTAGAATTTTCAAAATCCATGTCCACATGTTTACAATTTCACGTCAAAAATGCTAAAATTCCAGCTGAAATTTTTTCAAAGTCCCTTCAAAATTTTCCACTTTTTGTCCCAATTCTTCCCATTCCCATTGAACTTTTCAAATCCCTCTCAAATGGTTGAAATTCTCTTGAAGCTTTTAAAATTCTCTCTAGAATTTTCAAAATCCATGTCCACATGTTTACAATTTCACGTCAAAAAATGGCTAAAATTCCAGTTGAAATTTTTTCAAAGTCCCTTAAAAATTTTCCAATTTTTGTCCCAATTCTTCCCATTCCCATTGAAACTTTTCAAATCCCTCTCAAAATGGTTGAAATTCTCTTGAAGCTTTTAAAATTCTCTCCAGAATTTTCAAAATCCATGTCCACATGTTTACAATTTCACGTAAAAAATGGCTAAAATTCCAGTTGAAATTTTTTCAAAGTCCCTTAAAAATTTTCCAATTTTTGTCCCAATTCTTCCCATTCCCATTGAAACTTTTCAAATCCCTCTCAAATTGTTGAAATTCTCTTGAAGCTTTTAAAATTCTCTCTAGAATTTTCAAAATCCATGTCCACATGTTTACAATTTCACGTCAAAAATGCTAAAATTCCAGCTGAAATTTTTTCAAAGTCCATTCAAAATTTTCCAATTTTTGTCCCAATTCTTCCCATTCCCATTGAAACTTTTCAAATCCCTCTCAAAATTGTTGAAATTCTCTTGAAGCTTTTAAAATTCTCTCTAGAATTTTCAAAATCCATGTCCACATGTTTACAATTTCACGTCAAAAAATGGCTAAAATTCCAGCTGAAATTTTTTCAAAGTCCCTTCAAAATTTTCCAATTTTTGTCCCAATTCTTCCCATTCCCATTGAAACTTTTCAAATCCCTCTCAAAATTGTTGAAATTCTCTTGAAGCTTTTAAAATTCTCTCTAGAATTTTCAAAATCCATGTCTACATGTTTACAATTTCACGTCAAAAAATGGCTAAAATTCCAGTTGAAATTTTTTCAAAGTCCCTTCAAAATTTTCCAATTTTTGTCCCAATTCTTCCCATTCCCATTGAAACTTTTCAAATCCCTCTCAAAATTGTTGAAATTCTCTTGAAGCTTTTAAAATTCTCTCTAGAATTTTCAAAATCCATGTCCACAAGTTTACAATTTCACGTCAAAAATGGCTAAAATTCCAGTTGAAATTTTTTCAAAGTCCCTTAAAAATTTTCCAATTTTTGTCCCAATTCTTCCCATTCCCATTGAAACTTTTCAAATCCCTCTCAAAATGTTGAAATTCTCTTGAAGCTTTTAAAATTCTCTCTAGAATTTTCAAAATCCATGTCCACATGTTTACAATTTCACGTCAAAAAATGGCTAAAATTCCAGCTGAAATTTTTTCAAAGTCCCTTAAAAATTTTCCAATTTTTGTCCCAATTCTTCCCATTCCCATTGAAACTTTTCAAATCCCTCTCAAAATGGTTGAAATTCTCTTGAAGCTTTTAAAATTCTCTCTAGAATTTTCAAAATCCATGTCCACATGTTTACAATTTCACGTCAAAAATGCTAAAATTCCAGCTGAAATTTTTTCCAAGTCCCTTAAAAATTTTCCAATTTTTGTCCCAATTCTTCCCATTCCCATTGAAACTTTTCAAATCCCTCTCAAAATTGTTGAAATTCTATTGAAGCTTTTAAAATTCTCTCCAGAATTTTCAAATCCGTGTCCACATGTTTACAATTTCACGTCAAAAAATGGCTAAAATTCCAGCTGAAATTTTTTCAAAGTCCCTTAAAAATTTTCCAATTTTTGTCCCAATTCTTCCCATTCCCATTGAAACTTTTCAAATCCCTCTCAAAATTGTTGAAATTCTCTTGAAGCTTTTAAATTCTCTCTAGAATTTTCAAAATCCATGTCCACATGTTTACAATTTCACGTCAAAAAATGGCTACAATTCCAGTTGAAATTTTTTCAAAGTCCTGAAAAATTTCCAATTTTTGTCCCAATTCTTCCCATTCCCATTGAAACTTTTCAAATCCCTCTCAAAATTGTTGAAATTCTCTTGAAGCTTTTAAAATTCTCTCTAGAATTTTCAAAATCCATGTCCACATGTTTACAATTTCACGTCAAAAATGGCTAAAATTCCAGTTGAAATTTTTCAAAGTCCCTTCAAAATTTTCCAATTTTTGTCCCAATTCTTCCCATTCATTCCCATTGAAACTTTTCAAATCCCTCTCAAAATTGTTGAAATTCTCTTGAAGCTTTTAAAATTCTCTCTAGAATTTTCAAAATCCATGTCCACATGTTTACAATTTCACGTCAAAAATGGCTAAAATTCCAGTTGAAATTTTTTCAAAGTCCCTTAAAAATTTTCCAATTTTTGTCCCAATTCTTCCCATTCCCATTGAAACTTTTCAAATCCCTCTCAAAATTGTTGAAATTCTCTTGAAGCTTTTAAAATTCTCTCTAGAATTTTTAAATCCATGTCCACATGTTTACAATTTCACGTCAAAAAATGGCTAAAATTCCAGCTGAAATTTTTCAAAGTCCCTTAAAAATTTTCCAATTTTTGTCCCAATTCTTCCCATTCCCATTGAAACTTTTCAAATCCCTCTCAAAATTGTTGAAATTCTGTTGAAGCTTTTAAAATTCTCTCTAGAATTCTCAAAATCCATGTCCACATGTTTACAATTTCACGTCAAAAAATGGCTAAAATTCCAGTTGAAATTTTTCAAAGTCCCTTAAAAATTTTCCAATTTTTGTCCCAATTCTTCCCATTCCCATTGAAACTTTTCAAATCCCTCTCAAAATTGTTGAAATTCTCTTGAAGCTTTTAAAATTCTCTCTAGAATTTTCAAAATCCATGTCCACATGTTTACAATTTCACGTAACAAAATGGCTAAAATTCCAGTTGAAATTTTTTCAAAGTCCATTAAAAATTTTCCAATTTTTGTCCCAATTCTTCCCATTCCCATTGAAACTTTTCAAATCCCTCTCAAAATTGTTGAAATTCTCTGAAGCTTTTAAAATTCTCTCTAGAATTTTCAAAATCCATGTCCACATGTTTACAATTTCACGTCAAAAAATGGCTAAAATTCCAGCTGAAATTTTTTCAAAGTCCCTTCAAAATTTTCCAATTTTTGTCCCAATTCTTCCCATTCCCATTGAAACTTTTCAAATCCCTCTCCAAATTGTTGAAATTCTGTTGAAGCTTTTAAAATTCTCTCTAGAATTTTCAAAATCCATGTCCACATGTTTACAATTTCACGTCAAAAAATGGCTAAAATTCCAGTTGAAATTTTTTCAAAGTCCCTTCAAAATTTTCCAATTTTTGTCCCAATTCTTCCCATTCCCATTGAAACTTTTCAAATCCCTCTCAAAATTGTTGAAATTCTCTTGAAGCTTTTAAAATTCTCTCTAGAATTTTCAAAATCCATGTCCACAAGTTTACAATTTCACGTCAAAAAATGGCTAAAATTCCAGTTGAAATTTTTTCAAAGTCCCTTAAAAATTTTCCAATTTTTGTCCCAATTCTTCCCATTCCCATTGAAACTTTTCAAATCCCTCTCAAAATTGTTGAAATTCTCTTGAAGCTTTTAAAATTCTCTCTAGAATTTTCAAAATCCATGTCCACATGTTTACAATTTCACGTCAAAAATGGCTAAAATTCCAGCTGAAATTTTTTCAAAGTCCCTTAAAAATTTTCCAATTTTTGTCCCAATTCTTCCCATTCCCATTGAAACTTTTCAAATCCCTCTCAAAATGGTTGAAATTCTCTTGAAGCTTTTAAAATTCTCTCTAGAATTTTCAAAATCCATGTCCACATGTTTACAATTTCACGTCAAAAATGCTAAAATTCCAGCTGAAATTTTTTCAAAGTCCCTTAAAAATTTTCCAATTTTTGTCCCAATTCTTCCCATTCCCATTGAAACTTTTCAAATCCCTCTCAAAATTGTTGAAATTCTCTTGAAGCTTTTAAAATTCTCTCCAGAATTTTCAAAATCCGTGTCCACATTTTTACAATTTCACGTCAAAAAATGGCTAAAATTCCAGTGGAAATTTTTTCAAAGTCCCTTAAAAATTTTCCAATTTTTGTCCCAATTCTTCCCATTCCCATTGAAACTTTTCAAATCCCTCTCAAAATTGTTGAAATTCTCTTGAAGCTTTTAAAATTCTCTCTAGAATTTTCAAAATCCATGTCCACATGTTTACAATTTCACGTCAAAAAATGGCTACAATTCCAGTTGAAATTTTTTCAAAGTCCCTTAAAAATTTTCCAATTTTTGTCCCAATTCTTCCCATTCCCATTGAAACTTTTCAAATCCCTCTCAAAATGGTTGAAATTCTCTTGAAGCTTTTAAAATTCTCTCTAGAATTTTCAAAATCCATGTCCACATGTTTACAATTTCACATAAAAAATGCTAAAATTCCAGTTGAAATTTTTTCAAAGTCCCTTAAAAATTTTCCAATTTTTGTCCCAATTCTTCCCATTCCCATTGAAACTTTTCAAATCCCTCTCAAAATTGTTGAAATTCTCTTGAAGCTTTTAAAATTCTCTCTAGAATTTTCAAAATCCATGTCCACATGTTTACAATTTCACGTCAAAAAATGGCTAAAATTCCAGCTGAAATTTTTTCTAAGTCCCTTCAAAATTTTCCAATTTTTGTCCCAATTCTTCCCATTCCCATTGAAACTTTTCAAAATCCCTCTCAAAATTGTTGAAATTCTCTTGAAGCTTTTAAAATTCTCTCTAGAATTTTCAAAATCCATGTCCACATGTTTACAATTTCACGTCAAAAAATGGCTAAAATTCCAGTGGAAATTTTTTCAAAGTCCCTTAAAAATTTTCCAATTTTTGTCCCAATTCTTCCCATTCCCATTGAAACTTTTCAAATCCCTCTCAAAATTGTTGAAATTCTCTTGAAGCTTTTAAAATTCTCTCTAGAATTTTCAAAATCCATGTCCACATGTTTACAATTTCACGTCAAAAAATGGCTAAAATTCCAGCTGAAATTTTTTCAAAGTCCCTTAAAAATTTTCCACTTTTTGTCCCAATTCTTCCCATTCCCATTGAAACTTTTCAAATCCCTCTCAAAATTGTTGAAATTCTCTTGAAGCTTTTAAAATTCTCTCCAGAATTTTCAAAATCCATGTCCACATGTTTACAATTTCACGTCAAAAAATGGCTAAAATTCCAGTTGAAATTTTTTCAAAGGCCCTTCAAATTTTCCAATTTTTGTCCCAATTCTTCCCATTCCCATTGAAACTTTTCAAATCCCTCTCAAATTGTTGAAATTCTCTTGAAGCTTTTAAAATTCTCTCTAGAATTTTCAAAATCCATGTCCACATGTTTACAATTTCACGTCAAAAAATGGCTAAAATTCCAGTGGAAATTTTTTCAAAGTCCCTGAAAAATTTTCCAATTTTTGTCCCAATTCTTCCCATTCCCATTGAAACTTTTCAAATCCCTCTCAAAATGGTTGAAATTCTCTTGAAGCTTTTAAAATTCTCTCTAGAATTTTCAAAATCCATGTCCACATGTTTACAATTTCACGTCAAAAAAAGGCTAAAATTCCAGCTGAAATTTTTTCAAAGTCCCTTAAAAATTTTCCAATTTTTGTCCCAATTCTTCCCATTCCCATTGAAACTTTTCAAATCCCTCTCAAAATTGTTGAAATTCTCTTGAAGATTTTAAAATTCTCTCTAGAATTTTCAAAATCCATGTCCACATGTTTACAATTTCACGTCAAAAAATGGCTAAAATTCCAGTTGAAATTTTTTCAAAGTCCCTTCAAAATTTTCCAATTTTTGTCCCAATTCTTCCCATTCCCATTGAAACTTTTCAAATCCCTCTCAAAATGTTGAAATTCTCTTGAAGCTTTTAAAATTCTCTCTAGAATTTTCAAAATCCATGTCCACATGTTGACAATTTCACGTCAAAAAATGGCTAAAATTCCAGTTGAAATTTTTCAAGTCCCTTAAAAATTTTCCAATTTTTGTCCCAATTCTTCCCATTCCCATTGAAACTTTTCAAATCCCTCTCAAAATTGTTGAAATTCTCTTGAAGCTTTTAAAATTCTCTCTAGAATTTTCAAAATCCATGTCCACATGTTTACAATTTCACGTCAAAAAATGGCTAAAATTCCAGTGGAAATTTTTTCAAAGTCCCTTAAAAATTTTCCAATTTTTGTCCCAATTCTTCCCATTCCCATTGAAACATTTCAAATCCCTCTCAAAATTGTTGAAATTCTCTTGAAGCTTTTAAAATTCTCTCTAGAATTTTCAAAATCCATGTCCACAAGTTTACAATTTCACGTCAAAAAATGGCTAAAATTCCAGTTGAAATTTTTTCAAAGTCCCTTAAAAATTTTCCAATTTTTGTCCCAATTCTTCCATTCCCATTGAAACTTTTCAAATCCCTCTCAAAATTGTTGAAATTCTCTTGAAGCTTTTAAAATTCTCTCCAGAATTTTCAAAATCCATGTCCACATGTTTACAATTTCACGTCAAAAAATGGCTAAAATTCCAGCTGAAATTTTTTTCAAAGTCCCTTAAAAATTTTCCAATTTTTGTCCCAATTCTTCCCATTCCCATTGAAACTTTTCAAATCCCTCTCCAAATTGTTGAAATTCTCTTGAAGCTTTTAAAATTCTCTCTAGAATTTTCAAAATCCATGTCCACATGTTTACAATTTCACGTCAAAATGCTAAAATTCCAGCTGAAATTTTTTCAAAGTCCCTTAAAAATTTTCCAATTTTTGTCCCAATTCTTCCATTCCCATTGAAACTTTTCAAATCCCTCTCAAAATTGTTGAAATTCTCTTGAAGCTTTTAAAATTCTCTCCAGAATTTTCAAAATCCGTGTCCACATGTTTACAATTTCACGTCAAAAAATGGCTAAAATTCCAGTTGAAATTTTTTCAAAGTCCCTTAAAAATTTTCCAATTTTTGTCCCAATTCTTCCCATTCCCATTGAAACTTTTCAAATCCCTCTCAAAATTGTTGAAATTCTCTTGAAGCTTTTAAAATTCTCTCTAGAATTTTCAAAATCCATGTCCACATGTTTACAATTTCACGTCAAAAAATGGCTACAATTCCAGTTGAAATTTTTTCAAAGTCCCTTAAAAATTTTCCAATTTTTGTCCCAATTCTTCCCATTCCCATTGAAACTTTTCAAATCCCTCTCAAAATGGTTGAAATCTCTTGAAGCTTTTAAAATTCTCTCTAGAATTTTCAAAATCCATGTCCACATGTTTACAATTTCACATAAAAAATGCTAAAATTCCAGTTGAAATTTTTTCAAAGTCCCTTAAAAATTTTCCAATTTTTGTCCCAATTCTTCCCATTCCCATTGAAACTTTTCAAATCCCTCTCAAAATTGTTGAAATTCTCTTGAAGCTTTTAAAATTCTCTCTAGAATTTTCAAAATCCATGTCCACATGTTTACAATTTCACGTCAAAAAATGGCTAAAATTCCAGCTGAAATTTTTTCAAAGTCCCTTAAAAATTTTCCAATTTTTGTCCCAATTCTTCCCATTCCCATTGAAACTTTTCAAATCCCTCTCCAAATTGTTGAAATTCTCTTGAAGCTTTAAAATTCTCTCTAGAATTTTCAAAATCCATGTCCACATGTTTACAATTTCACGTCAAAAAATGGCTAAAATTCCAGTGGAAATTTTTTCAAAGTCCCTTAAAAATTTTCCAATTTTTGTCCCAATTCTTCCCATTCCCATTGAAACTTTTCAAATCCCTCTCAAAATTGTTGAAATTCTCTTGAAGCTTTTAAAATTCTCTCTAGAATTTTCAAAATCCATGTCCACATGTTTACAATTTCACATAAAAAAATGGCTAAAATTCCAGTTGAAATTTTTTCAAAGTCCCTTAAAAATTTTCCAATTTTTGTCCCAATTCTTCCCATTCCCATTGAAACTTTTCAAATCCCTCTCAAAATTGTTGAAATTCTCTTGAAGCTTTTAAAATTCTCTCTAGAATTTTCAAAATCCATGTCCACATGTTTACAATTTCACGTCAAAAAATGGCTAAAATTCCAGCTGAAATTTTTTCTAAGTCCTTCAAAATTTTCCAATTTTTGTCCCAATTCTTCCCATTCCCATTGAAACTTTTCAAATCACTCTCAAAATTGTTGAAATTCTCTTGAAGCTTTTAAAATTCTCTCTAGAATTTTCAAAATCCATGTCTACATGTTTACAATTTCACGTCAAAAAATGGCTACAATTCCAGTTGAAATTTTTTCAAAGTCCCTTAAAAATTTTCCAATTTTTGTCCCAATTCTTCCCATTCCCATTGAAACTTTTCAAATCCCTCTCAAAATTGTTGAAATTCTCTTGAAGCTTTTAAAATTCTCTCTAGAATTTTCAAAATCCATGTCCACATGTTTACAATTTCACGTCAAAAAATGGCTAAAATTCCAGCTGAAATTTTTTCAAAGTCCCTTAAAAATTTTCCACTTTTTGTCCCAATTCTTCCCATTCCCATTGAAACTTTTCAAATCCCTCTCAAAATTGTTGAAATTCTCTTGAAGCTTTTTAAAATTCTCTCCAGAATTTTCAAAATCCATGTCCACATGTTTACAATTTCACGTCAAAAAATGGCTAAAATTCCAGTTGAAATTTTTTCAAAGGCCCTTAAAAATTTTCCAATTTTTGTCCCAATTCTTCCCATTCCCATTGAAACTTTTCAAATCCCTCTCAAAATGGTTGAAATTCTCTTGAAGCTTTTAAAATTCTCTCTAGAATTTTCAAAATCCATGTCCACAAGTTTACAATTTCACGTCAAAAAATGGCTAAAATTCCAGTTGAAATTTTTTTCAAAGTCCCTTAAAAATTTTCCAATTTTTGTCCCAATTCTTCCCATTCCCATTGAAACTTTTCAAATCCCTCTCCAAATTGTTGAAATTCTGTTGAAGCTTTTAAAATTCTCTCTAGAATTTCAAAATCCATGTCCACATGTTTACAATTTCACGTCAAAAAATGGCTAAAATTCCAGTGGAAATTTTTTCAAAGTC
>NW_028116855.1:0-23063 GCF_964273445.1 Streptopelia decaocto
CATTGAAACTTTTCAAATCCCTCTCAAAATTGTTGAAATTCTCTTGAAGCTTTTAAAATTCTCTCTAGAATTTTCAAAATCCATGTCCACATGTTTACAATTTCACGTCAAAAAATGGCTAAAATTCCAGTTGAAATTTTTTCAAAGTCCCTTAAAAATTTTCCAATTTTTGTCCCAATTCTTCCCATTCCCATTGAAACTTTTCAAATCCCTCTCAAAAGTGTTGAAATTCTGTTGAAGCTTTTAAAATTCTCTCTAGAATTTTCAAAATCCATGTCCACATGTTTACAATTTCACATAAAAAAATTGCTAAAATTCCAGTTGAAATTTTTTCAAAGTCCCTTAAAAATTTTCCAATTTTTGTCCCAATTCTTCCCATTCCCATTGAAACTTTTCAAATCCCTCTCAAAATTGTTGAAATTCTCTTGAAGCTTTTAAAATTCTCTCTAGAATTTTCAAAATCCATGTCCACATGTTTACAATTTCACATAAAAAAATGCTAAAATTCCAGTTGAAATTTTTTCAAAGTCCCTTAAAAATTTTCCAATTTTTGTCCCAATTCTTCCCATTCCCATTGAAACTTTTCAAATCCCTCTCAAAATTGTAGAAATTCTCTTGAAGCTTTTAAAATTCTCTCTAGAATTTTCAAAATCCATTTCCACGTTTACAATTTCACGTCAAAAAATGGCTAAAATTCCAGTTGAAATTTTTTCAAAGTCCCTGAAAAATTTTCCAATTTTTGTCCCAATTCTTCCCATTCCCATTGAAACTTTTCAAATCCCTCTCAAAATTGTTGAAATTCTCTTGAAGCTTTTAAAATTCTCTCTAGAATTTTCAAAATCCATGTCCACATGTTTACAATTTCACATAAAAAAATTGCTAAAATTCCAGTTGAAATTTTTTCAAAGTCCCTTAAAAATTTTCCAATTTTTGTCCCAATTCTTCCCATTCCCATTGAAACTTTTCAAATCCCTCTCAAAAGTGTTGAAATTCTGTTGAAGCTTTTAAAATTCTCTCTCGAATTTTCAAAATCCATGTCCACATGTTTACAATTTCACATAAAAAAATTGCTAAAATTCCAGTTGAAATTTTTTCAAAGTCCCTTAAAAATTTTCCAATTTTTGTCCCAATTCTTCCCATTCCCATTGAAACTTTTCAAATCCCTCTCAAAATTGTTGAAATTCTCTTGAAGCTTTTAAAATTCTCTCTAGAATTTTCAAAATCCATGTCCACATGTTTACAATTTCACATTAAAAAAATGCTAAAATTCCAGTTGAAATTTTTTCAAAGTCCCTGAAAAATTTTCCAATTTTTGTCCCAATTCTTCCCATTCCCATTGAAACTTTTCAAATCCCTCTCAAAATTGTAGAAATTCTCTTGAAGCTTTTAAAATTCTCTCTAGAATTTTCATAATCCATTTCCACGTTTACAATTTCACGTCAAAAAATGGCTAAAATTCCAGTTGAAATTTTTTCAAAGTCCCTTAAAAATTTTCCAATTTTTGTCCCAATTCTTCCCATTCCCATTGAAATTTTTCAAATCCCTCTCAAAATTGTTGAAATTCTGTTGAAGCTTTTAAAATTCTCTCTAGAATTTTCAAAATCCATGTCCACATGTTTACAATTTCACGTCAAAAAATGGCTAAAATTCCAGTTGAAATTTTTTCAAAGTCCCTTAAAAATTTTCCAATTTTTGTCCCAATTCTTCCCATTCCCATTGAAACTTTTCAAATCCCTCTCAAAATTGTTGAAATTCTCTTGAAGCTTTTAAAATTCTCTCTAGAATTTTCAAAATCCATGTCCACATGTTTACAATTTCACGTCAAAAAATGGCTAAAATTCCAGTTGAAATTTTTTCAAAGTCCCTTAAAAATTTTCAATTTTTGTCCCAATTCTTCCCATTCCCATTGAAACTTTTCAAATCCCTCTCAAAATTGTAGAAATTCTGTTGAAGCTTTTAAAATTCTCTCTAGAATTTTCAAAATCCATGTCCACATGTTTACAATTTCACGTAAAAAAATGCTAAAATTCCAGTTGAAATTTTTTCAAAGTCCCTTAAAAATTTTCCAATTTTTGTCCCAATTCTTCCCATTCCCATTGAAACTTTTCAAATCCCTCTCAAAATTGTAGAAATTCTCTTGAAGCTTTTAAAATTCTCTCTAGAATTTTCAAAATCTATGGCCACATGTTTACAATTTCACATAAAAAAATTGCTAAAATTCCAGTTGAAATTTTTTCAAAGTCCCTTAAAAATTTTCCAATTTTTGTCCCAATTCTTCCCATTCCCATTGAAACTTTTCAAATCCCTCTCAAAATTGTTGAAATTCTGTTGAAGCTTTTAAAATTCTCTCTAGAATTTTCAAAATCCATGGCCACATGTTTACAATTTCACATAAAAAAATTGCTAAAATTCCAGTTGAAATTTTTTCAAAGTCCCTGAAAAATTTTCCAATTTTTGTCCCAATTCTTCCCATTCCCATTGAAACTTTTCAAATCCCTCTCAAAATTGTTGAAATTCTCTTGAAGCTTTTAAAATTCTCTCTAGAATTTTCAAAATCCATGGCCACATGTTTACAATTTCACGTCAAAAAATGGCTAAAATTCCAGTTGAAATTTTTTCAAAGTCCCTGAAAAATTTTCCAATTTTTGTCCCAATTCTTCCCATTCCCATTGAAACTTTTCAAATCCCTCTCAAAATTGTTGAAATTCTGTTGAAGCTTTTAAAATTCTCTCTAGAATTTTCAAAATCCATGGCCACATGTTCACAATTTCACGTAAAAAAATTGCTAAAATTCCAGTTGAAATTTTTTCAAAGTCCCTTAAAAATTTTCCAATTTTTGTCCCAATTCTTCCCATTCCTATTGAAACTTTTCAAATCCCTCTCAAAATTGTTGAAATTCTGTTGAAGCTTTTAAAATTCTCTCTAGAATTTTCAAAATCCATGTCCACATGTTTACAATTTCACATAAAAAAATTGCTAAAATTCCAGTTGAAATTTTTTCAAAGTCCCTTAAAAATTTTCCAATTTATGTCCCAATTCTTCCCATTCCCATTGAAATTTTTCAAATCCCTCTCAAAATTGTTGAAATTCTCTTGAAGCTTTTAAAATTCTCTCTAGAATTTTCAAAATCCATGTCCACATGTTTACAATTTCACATAAAAAAATTGCTAAAATTCCAGTTGAAATTTTTTCAAAGTCCCTTAAAAATTTTCCAATTTTTGTCCCAATTCTTCCCATTCCCATTGAAACTTTTCAAATCCCTTTCAAAATTGTTGTAATTCTGTTGAAACTTTTAAAATTCTCTCTAGAATTTTCAAAATCCATGTCCACATGTTTACAATTTCACGTAAAAAAATTGCTAAAATTCCAGTTGAAATTTTTTCAAAGTCCCTTAAAAATTTTCCAATTTTTGTCCCAATTCTTCCCATTCCCATTGAAACTTTTCAAATCCCTCTCAAAATTGTTGAAATTCTGCTGAAGCTTTTAAAATTCTGTCTAGAATTTTCAAAATCCATGTCCACATGTTCACAATTTCACGTCAAAAAATTGCTAAAATTCCAGTTGAAATTTTTTCAAAGTCCCTTAAAAGTTTTCCAATTTTTGTCCCAATTCTTCCCATTCCCATTGAAAGTTTTCAAATCCCTCTCAAAATTGTTGAAATTCTGTTGAAGCTTTTAAAATTCTCTCTAGAATTTTCAAAATCCATGTCCACATGTTCACAATTTCACGTAAAAAAAATGCTAAAATTCCAGTTGAAATTTTTTCAAAGTCCCTTAAAAATTTTCCAATTTTTGTCCCAATTCTTCCCATTCCCATTGAAACTTTTCAAATCCCTCTCAAAATTGTAGAAATTCTCTTGAAGCTTTTAAAATTCTCTCTAGAATTTTCAAAATCCATGTCCACATGTTTACAATTTCACGTCAAAAAATGGCTAAAATTCCAGTTGAAATTTTTTCAAAGTCCCTTAAAAATTTTCCAATTTTTGTCCCAATTCTTCCCATTCCCATTGAAACTTTTCAAATCCCTCTCAAAATTGTTGAAATTCTCTTGAAGCTTTTAAAATTCTCTCTAGAATTTTCAAAATCCATGTCCACATGTTTACAATTTCACGTCAAAAAATGGCTAAAATTCCAGTTGAAATTTTTTCAAAGTCCCTTAAAAATTTTCCAATTTTTGTCCCAATTCTTCCCATTCCCATTGAAAGTTTTCAAATCCCTCTCAAAATTGTTGAAATTCTGTTGAAGCTTTTAAAATTCTCTCTAGAATTTTCAAAATCCATGTCCACATGTTTACAATTTCACATAAAAAAATGGCAAAATTCCAGTTGAAATTTTTTCAAAGTCCCTTAAAAATTTTCCAATTTTTGTCCCAATTCTTCCCATTCCCATTGAAACTTTTCAAATCCCTCTCAAAATTGTTGAAATTCTCTTGAAGCTTTTAAAATTCTCTCTAGAATTTTCAAAATCCATGTCCACATGTTTACAATTTCACATAAAAAAATTGCTAAAATTCCAGTTGAAATTTTTTCAAAGTCCCTGAAAAATTTTCCAATTTTTGTCCCAATTCTTCCCATTCCCATGGAAACTTTTCAAATCCCTCTCAAAATTGTTGAAATTCTCTTGAAGCTTTTAAAATTCTCTCTAGAATTTTCAAAATCCATGGCCACATGTTTACAATTTCACGTCAAAAAATGGCTAAAATTCCAGTTGAAATTTTTTCAAAGTCCCTGAAAAATTTTCCAATTTTTGTCCCAATTCTTCCCATTCCCATTGAAACTTTTCAAATCCCTCTCAAAATTGTTGAAATTCTGTTGAAGCTTTTAAAATTCTCTCTAGAATTTTCAAAATCCATGGCCACATGTTCACAATTTCACGTAAAAAAATTGCTAAAATTCCAGTTGAAATTTTTTCAAAGTCCCTTAAAAATTTTCCAATTTTTGTCCCAATTCTTCCCATTCCTATTGAAACTTTTCAAATCCCTCTCAAAATTGTTGAAATTCTGTTGAAGCTTTTAAAATTCTCTCTAGAATTTTCAAAATCCATGTCCACATGTTTACAATTTCACATAAAAAAATTGCTAAAATTCCAGTTGAAATTTTTTCAAAGTCCCTTAAAAATTTTCCAATTTATGTCCCAATTCTTCCCATTCCCATTGAAATTTTTCAAATCCCTCTCAAAATTGTTGAAATTCTCTTGAAGCTTTTAAAATTCTCTCTAGAATTTTCAAAATCCATGTCCACATGTTTACAATTTCACATAAAAAAATTGCTAAAATTCCAGTTGAAATTTTTTCAAAGTCCCTTAAAAATTTTCCAATTTTTGTCCCAATTCTTCCCATTCCCATTGAAACTTTTCAAATCCCTTTCAAAATTGTTGTAATTCTGTTGAAACTTTTAAAATTCTCTCTAGAATTTTCAAAATCCATGTCCACATGTTTACAATTTCACGTAAAAAAATTGCTAAAATTCCAGTTGAAATTTTTTCAAAGTCCCTTAAAAATTTTCCAATTTTTGTCCCAATTCTTCCCATTCCCATTGAAACTTTTCAAATCCCTCTCAAAATTGTTGAAATTCTGCTGAAGCTTTTAAAATTCTGTCTAGAATTTTCAAAATCCATGTCCACATGTTCACAATTTCACGTCAAAAAATTGCTAAAATTCCAGTTGAAATTTTTTCAAAGTCCCTTAAAAATTTTCCAATTTTTGTCCCAATTCTTCCCATTCCCATTGAAACTTTTCAAATCCCTCTCAAAATTGTTGAAATTCTGTTGAAGCTTTTAAAATTCTCTCTAGAATTTTCAAAATCCATGTCCACATGTTCACAATTTCACGTAAAAAAAATGCTAAAATTCCAGTTGAAATTTTTTCAAAGTCCCTTAAAAATTTTCCAATTTTTGTCCCAATTCTTCCCATTCCCATTGAAACTTTTCAAATCCCTCTCAAAATTGTAGAAATTCTCTTGAAGCTTTTAAAATTCTCTCTAGAATTTTCAAAATCCATGTCCACATGTTTACAATTTCACGTCAAAAAATGGCTAAAATTCCAGTTGAAATTTTTTCAAAGTCCCTTAAAAATTTTCCAATTTTTGTCCCAATTCTTCCCATTCCCATTGAAACTTTTCAAATCCCTCTCAAAATTGTTGAAATTCTCTTGAAGCTTTTAAAATTCTCTCTAGAATTTTCAAAATCCATGTCCACATGTTTACAATTTCACGTCAAAAAATGGCTAAAATTCCAGTTGAAATTTTTTCAAAGTCCCTTAAAAATTTTCCAATTTTTGTCCCAATTCTTCCCATTCCCATTGAAAGTTTTCAAATCCCTCTCAAAATTGTTGAAATTCTGTTGAAGCTTTTAAAATTCTCTCTAGAATTTTCAAAATCCATGTCCACATGTTTACAATTTCACATAAAAAAATGGCAAAATTCCAGTTGAAATTTTTTCAAAGTCCCTTAAAAATTTTCCAATTTTTGTCCCAATTCTTCCCATTCCCATTGAAACTTTTCAAATCCCTCTCAAAATTGTTGAAATTCTCTTGAAGCTTTTAAAATTCTCTCTAGAATTTTCAAAATCCATGTCCACATGTTTACAATTTCACATAAAAAAATTGCTAAAATTCCAGTTGAAATTTTTTCAAAGTCCCTTAAAAATTTTCCAATTTTTGTCCCAATTCTTCCCATTCCCATTGAAACTTTTCAAATCCCTCTCAAAATTGTTGAAATTCTCTTGAAGCTTTTAAAATTCTCTCTAGAATTTTCAAAATCCATGTCCACATGTTTACAATTTCACATAAAAAATTTGCTAAAATTCCAGTTGAAATTTTTTCAAAGTCCCTTAAAAATTTTCCAATTTTTGTCCCAATTCTTCCCATTCCCATTGAAATTTTTCAAATCCCTCTCAAAATTGTTGAAATTCTCTTGAAGCTTTTAAAATTCTCTCTAGAATTTTCAAAATCCATGTCCACATGTTTACAATTTCACATAAAAAAATTGCTAAAATTCCAGTTGAAATTTTTTCAAAGTCCCTTAAAAATTTTCCAATTTTTGTCCCAATTCTTCCCATTCCCATTGAAACTTTTCAAATCCCTTTCAAAATTGTTGAAATTCTGTTGAAGCTTTTAAAATTCTCTCTAGAATTTTCAAAATCCATGTCCACATGTTTACAATTTCACGTAAAAATATTGCTAAAATTCCAGTTGAAATTTTTTCAAAGTCCCTTAAAAATTTTCCAATTTTTGTCCCAATTCTTCCCATTCCCATTGAAACTTTTCAAATCCCTCTCAAAATTGTGGAAATTCTCTTGAAGCTTTTAAAATTCTGTCTAGAATTTTCAAAATCCATGTCCACATGTTCACAATTTCACGTCAAAAAATTGCTAAAATTCCAGTTGAAATTTTTTCAAAGTCCCTTAAAAATTTTCCAATTTTTGTCCCAATTCTTCCCATTCCCATTGAAACTTTTCAAATCCCTCTCAAAATTGTTGAAATTCTGTTGAAGCTTTTAAAATTCTCTCTAGAATTTTCAAAATCCATGTCCACATGTTCACAATTTCACGTAAAAAAAATGCTAAAATTCCAGTTGAAATTTTTTCAAAGTCCCTTAAAAATTTTCCAATTTTTGTCCCAATTCTTCCCATTCCCATTGAAACTTTTCAAATCCCTCTCAAAATTGTTGAAATTCTCTTGAAGCTTTTAAAATTCTCTCTAGAATTTTCAAAATCCATGGCCACATGTTTACAATTTCACGTCAAAAAATGGCTAAAATTCCAGTTGAAATTTTTTCAAAGTCCCTTAAAAATTTTCCAATTTTTGTCCCAATTCTTCCCATTCCCATTGAAACTTTTCAAATCCCTCTCAAAATTGTAGAAATTCTCTTGAAGCTTTTAAAATTCTCTCTAGAATTTTCAAAATCCATGTCCACATGTTTACAATTTCACGTCAAAAAATGGCTAAAATTCCAGTTGAAATTTTTTCAAAGTCCCTTAAAAATTTTCCAATTTTTGTCCCAATTCTTCCCATTCGCATTGAAACTTTTCAAATCCCTCTCAAAATTGTTGAAATTCTGTTGAAGCTTTTAAAATTCTCTCTAGAATTTTCAAAATCCATGTCCACATGTTTACAATTTCACATAAAAAAATGGCTAAAATTCCAGTTGAAATTTTTTCAAAGTCCCTTAAAAATTTTCCAATTTTTGTCCCAATTCTTCCCATTCCCATTGAAACTTTTCAAATCCCTCTCAAAATTGTTGAAATTCTCTTGAAGCTTTTAAAATTCTCTCTAGAATTTTCAAAATCCATGTCCACATGTTTACAATTTCACGTCAAAAAATGGCTAAAATTCCAGTTGAAATTTTTTCAAAGTCCCTTAAAAATTTTCCAATTTTTGTCCCAATTCTTCCCATTCCCATTGAAACTTTTCAAATCCCTCTCAAAATTGTTGAAATTCTCTTGAAGCTTTTAAAATTCTCTCTAGAATTTTCAAAATCCATGTCCACATGTTTACAATTTCACGTCAAAAAATGGCTAAAATTCCAGGTGAAATTTTTTCAAAGTCCCTTAAAAATTTTCCAATTTTTGTCCCAATTCTTCCCATTCCCATTGAAACTTTTCAAATCCCTCTCAAAATTGTAGAAATTCTCTTGAAGCTTTTAAAATTCTCTCTAGAATTTTCAAAATCCATGTCCACATGTTTACAATTTCACATTAAAAAAATGCTAAAATTCCAGTTGAAATTTTTTCAAAGTCCCTTAAAAATTTTCCAATTTTTGTCCCAATTCTTCCCATTCCCATTGAAACTTTTCAAATCCCTCTCAAAATTGTAGAAATTCTCTTGAAGCTTTTAAAATTCTCTCTAGAATTTTCAAAATCCATGGCCACGTTTAAAATTTCACGTCAAAAAATGGCTAAAATTCCAGTTGAAATTTTTTCAAAGTCCCTTAAAAATTTTCCAATTTTTGTCCCAATTCTTCCCATTCCCATTGAAATTTTTCAAATCCCTCTCAAAATTGTTGAAATTCTCTTGAAGCTTTTAAAATTCTCTCTAGAATTTTCAAAATCCATGGCCACATGTTTACAATTTCACGTCAAAAAATTGCTAAAATTCCAGTTGAAATTTTTTCAAAGTCCCTTAAAAATTTTCCAATTTTTGTCCCAATTCTTCCCATTCCCATTGAAACTTTTCAAATCCCTTTCAAAATTGTTGTAATTCTGTTGAAACTTTTAAAATTCTCTCTAGAATTTTCAAAATCCATGTCCACATGTTTACAATTTCACATAAAAGAATTGCTAAAATTCCAGTTGAAATTTTTTCAAAGTCCCTTAAAAATTTTCCAATTTTTGTCCCAATTCTTCCCATTCCCATTGAAACTTTTCAAATCCCTCTCAAAATTGTTGAAATTCTGCTGAAGCTTTTAAAATTCTGTCTAGAATTTTCAAAATCCATGTCCACATGTTCACAATTTCACGTCAAAAAATTGCTAAAATTCCAGTTGAAATTTTTTCAAAGTCCCTTAAAAATTTTCCAATTTTTGTCCCAATTCTTCCCATTCCCATTGAAACTTTTCAAATCCCTCTCAAAATTGTTGAAATTCTCTTGAAGCTTTTAAAATTCTCTCTAGAATTTTCAAAATCCATGTCCACATGTTCACAATTTCACGTAAAAAAAATGCTAAAATTCCAGTTGAAATTTTTTCAAAGTCCCTTAAAAATTTTCCAATTTTTGTCCCAATTCTTCCCATTCCCATTGAAACTTTTCAAATCCCTCTCAAAATTGTAGAAATTCTCTTGAAGCTTTTAAAATTCTCTCTAGAATTTTCAAAATCCATGTCCACATGTTTACAATTTCACGTCAAAAAATGGCTAAAATTCCAGTTGAAATTTTTTCAAAGTCCCTTAAAAATTTTCCAATTTTTGTCCCAATTCTTCCCATTCCCATTGAAACTTTTCAAATCCCTCTCAAAATTGTAGAAATTCTCTTGAAGCTTTTAAAATTCTCTCTAGAATTTTCAAAATCCATGTCCACATGTTTACAATTTCACGTCAAAAAATGGCTAAAATTCCAGTTGAAATTTTTTCAAAGTCCCTTAAAAATTTTCCAATTTTTGTCCCAATTCTTCCCATTCCCATTGAAACTTTTCAAATCCCTCTCAAAATTGTTGAAATTATGTTGAAGCTTTTAAAATTCTCTCTAGAATTTTCAAAATCCATGTCCACATGTTTACAATTTCACATAAAAAAATGGCTAAAATTCCAGTTGAAATTTTTTCAAAGTCCCTTAAAAATTTTCCAATTTTTGTCCCAATTCTTCCCATTCCCATTGAAACTTTTCAAATCCCTCTCAAAATTGTTGAAATTCTCTTGAAGCTTTTAAAATTCTCTCTAGAATTTTCAAAATCCATGTCCACATGTTTACAATTTCACATAAAAAAATTGCTAAAATTCCAGTTGAAATTTTTTCAAAGTCCCTTAAAAATTTTCCAATTTTTGTCCCAATTCTTCCCATTCCCATTGAAACTTTTCAAATCCCTCTCAAAATTGTTGAAATTCTCTTGAAGCTTTTAAAATTCTCTCTAGAATTTTCAAAATCCATGTCCACATGTTTACAATTTCACATAAAAAAATTGCTAAAATTCCAGTTGAAATTTTTTCAAAGTCCCTTAAAAATTTTCCAATTTATGTCCCAATTCTTCCCATTCCCATTGAAATTTTTCAAATCCCTCTCAAAATTGTTGAAATTCTCTTGAAGCTTTTAAAATTCTCTCTAGAATTTTCAAAATCCATGTCCACATGTTTACAATTTCACATAAAAAAATTGCTAAAATTCCAGTTGAAATTTTTTCAAAGTCCCTTAAAAATTTTCCAATTTTTGTCCCAATTCTTCCCATTCCCATTGAAACTTTTCAAATCCCTTTCAAAATTGTTGAAATTCTGTTGAAGCTTTTAAAATTCTCTCTAGAATTTTCAAAATCCATGTCCACATGTTTACAATTTCACGTAAAAAAATTGCTAAAATTCCAGTTGAAATTTTTTCAAAGTCCCTTAAAAATTTTCCAATTTTTGTCCCAATTCTTCCCATTCCCATTGAAACTTTTCAAATCCCTCTCAAAATTGTTGAAATTCTGCTGAAGCTTTTAAAATTCTGTCTAGAATTTTCAAAATCCATGTCCACATGTTCACAATTTCACGTCAAAAAATTGCTAAAATTCCAGTTGAAATTTTTTCAAAGTCCCTTAAAAATTTTCCAATTTTTGTCCCAATTCTTCCCATTCCCATGGAAACTTTTCAAATCCCTCTCAAAATTGTTGAAATTCTCTTGAAGCTTTTAAAATTCTCTCTAGAATTTTCAAAATCCATGTCCACATGTTCACAATTTCACGTAAAAAAAATGCTAAAATTCCAGTTGAAATTTTTTCAAAGTCCCTTAAAAATTTTCCAATTTTTGTCCCAATTCTTCCCATTCCCATTGAAACTTTTCAAATCCCTCTCAAAATTGTTGAAATTCTCTTGAAGCTTTTAAAATTCTCTCTAGAATTTTCAAAATCCATGGCCACATGTTTACAATTTCACGTCAAAAAATGGCTAAAATTCCAGTTGAAATTTTTTCAAAGTCCCTTAAAAATTTTCCAATTTTTGTCCCAATTCTTCCCATTCCCATTGAAACTTTTCAAATCCCTCTCAAAATTGTTGAAATTCTCTTGAAGCTTTTAAAATTCTCTCTAGAATTTTCAAAATCCATGTCCACATGTTTACAATTTCACGTCAAAAAATGGCTAAAATTCCAGTTGAAATTTTTTCAAAGTCCCTTAAAAATTTTCCAATTTTTGTCCCAATTCTTCCCATTCCCATTGAAACTTTTCAAATCCCTCTCAAAATTGTTGAAATTCTGTTGAAGCTTTTAAAATTCTCTCTAGAATTTTCAAAATCCATGTCCACATGTTTACAATTTCACATAAAAAAATGGCTAAAATTCCAGTTGAAATTTTTTCAAAGTCCCTTAAAAATTTTCCAATTTTTGTCCCAATTCTTCCCATTCCCATTGAAACTTTTCAAATCCCTCTCAAAATTGTTGAAATTCTGTTGAAGCTTTTAAAATTCTCTCTAGAATTTTCAAAATCCATGTCCACATGTTTACAATTTCACATAAAAAAATTGCTAAAATTCCAGTTGAAATTTTTTCAAAGTCCCTTAAAAATTTTCCAATTTTTGTCCCAATTCTTCCCATTCCCATTGAAACTTTTCAAATCCCTCTCAAAATTGTTGAAATTCTCTTGAAGCTTTTAAAATTCTCTCTAGAATTTTCAAAATCCATGTCCACATGTTTACAATTTCACATAAAAAAATTGCTAAAATTCCAGTTGAAATTTTTTCAAAGTCCCTTAAAAATTTTCCAATTTTTGTCCCAATTCTTCCCATTCCCATTGAAACTTTTCAAATCCCTCTCAAAATTGTAGAAATTCTCTTGAAGCTTTTAAAATTCTCTCTAGAATTTTCAAAATCCATGTCCACATGTTTACAATTTCACATAAAAAAAATGCTAAAATTCCAGTTGAAATTTTTTCAAAGTCCCTTAAAAATTTTCCAATTTTTGTCCCAATTCTTCCCATTCCCATTGAAACTTTTCAAATCCCTCTCAAAATTGTTGAAATTCTCTTGAAGCTTTTAAAATTCTCTCTAGAATTTTCAAAATCCATTTCCACGTTTACAATTTCACGTCAAAAAATGGCTAAAATTCCAGTTGAAATTTTTTCAAAGTCCCTTAAAAATTTTCCAATTTTTGTCCCAATTCTTCCCATTCCCATTGAAATTTTTCAAATCCCTCTCAAAATTGTTGAAATTCTCTTGAAGCTTTTAAAATTCTCTCTAGAATTTTCAAAATCCATGGCCACATGTTTACAATTTCACGTCAAAAAATTGCTAAAATTCCAGTTGAAATTTTTTCAAGGTCCCTTAAAAATTTTCCAATTTTTGTCCCAATTCTTCCCATTCCCATTGAAACTTTTCAAATCCCTCTCAAAATTGTTGAAATTCTCTTGAAGCTTTTAAAATTCTCTCTAGAATTTTCAAAATCCATGTCCACATGTTTACAATTTCACATAAAAAAATTGCTAAAATTCCAGTTCAAATTTTTTCAAAGTCCCTTAAAAATTTTCCAATTTTTGTCCCAATTCTTCCCATTCCCATTGAAACTTTTCAAATCCCTCTCAAAAGTGTTGAAATTCTGTTGAAGCTTTTAAAATTCTCTCTAGAATTTTCAAAATCCATGTCCACATGTTTACAATTTCACATAAAAAAATAGCTAAAATTCCAGTTGAAATTTTTTCAAAGTCCCATAAAAATTTTCCAATTTTTGTCCCAATTCTTCCCATTCCCATTGAAACTTTTCAAATCCCTCTCAAAATTGTTGAAATTCTCTTGAAGCTTTTAAAATTCTCTCTAGAATTTTCAAAATCCATGTCCACATGTTTACAATTTCACATAAAAAAAATGCTAAAATTCCAGTTGAAATTTTTTCAAAGTCCCTTAAAAATTTTCCAATTTTTGTCCCAATTCTTCCCATTCCCATGGAAACTTTTCAAATCCCTCTCAAAATTGTTGAAATTCTCTTGAAGCTTTTAAAATTCTCTCTAGAATTTTCAAAATCCATTTCCACGTTTACAATTTCACGTCAAAAAATGGCTAAAATTCCAGTTGAAATTTTTTCAAAGTCCCTGAAAAATTTTCCAATTTTTGTCCCAATTCTTCCCATTCCCATTGAAATTTTTCAAATCCCTCTCAAAATTGTTGAAATTCTGTTGAAGCTTTTAAAATTCTCTCTAGAATTTTCAAAATCCATGTCCACATGTTTACAATTTCACGTCAAAAAATGGCTAAAATTCCAGTTGAAATTTTTTCAAAGTCCCTTAAAAATTTTCCAATTTTTGTCCCAATTCTTCCCATTCCCATTGAAACTTTTCAAATCCCTCTCAAAATTGTTGAAATTCTCTTGAAGCTTTTAAAATTCTCTCTAGAATTTTCAAAATCCATGGCCACATGTTTACAATTTCACATAAAAAAATTGCTAAAATTCCAGTTGAAATTTTTTCAAAGTCCCTTAAAAATTTTCCAATTTTTGTCCCAATTCTTCCCATTCCCATTGAAACTTTTCAAATCCCTCTCAAAATTGTTGAAATTCTCTTAAAGCTTTTAAAATTCTCTCTAGAATTTTCAAAATCCATGTCCACATGTTTACAATTTCACGTAAAAAATTGCTAAAATTCCAGTTGAAATTTTTTCAAAGTCCCTTAAAAATTTTCCAATTTTTGTCCCAATTCTTCCCATTCCCATTGAAACTTTTCAAATCCCTCTCAAAATTGTTGAAATTCTCTTGAAGCTTTTAAAATTCTCTCTAGAATTTTCAAAATCCATGTCCACATGTTTACAATTTCACATAAAAAAATTGCTAAAATTCCAGTTGAAATTTTTTCAAAGTCCCTTAAAAATTTTCCAATTTTTGTCCCAATTCTTCCCATTCCCATTGAAACTTTTCAAATCCCTCTCAAAAGTGTTGAAATTCTGTTGAAGCTTTTAAAATTCTCTCTCGAATTTTCAAAATCCATGTCCACATGTTTACAATTTCACATAAAAAAATAGCTAAAATTCCAGTTGAAATTTTTTCAAAGTCCCTTAAAAATTTTCCAATTTTTGTCCCAATTCTTCCCATTCGCATTGAAACTTTTCAAATCCCTCTCAAAATTGTTGAAATTCTCTTGAAGCTTTTAAAATTCTCTCTAGAATTTTCAAAATCCATGGCCACATGTTTACAATTTCACATAAAAAAATTGCTAAAATTCCAGTTGAAATTTTTTCAAAGTCGCTTAAAAATTTTCCAATTTTTGTCCCAATTCTTCCCATTCCCATTGAAACTTTTCAAATCCCTCTCAAAATTGTTGAAATTCTCTTGAAGCTTTTAAAATTCTCTCTAGAATTTTCAAAATCCATGTCCACATGTTTACAATTTCACGTAAAAAATTGCTAAAATTCCAGTTGAAATTTTTTCAAAGTCCCTTAAAAATTTTCCAATTTTTGTCCCAATTCTTCCCATTCCCATTGAAACTTTTCAAATCCCTCTCAAAAGTGTTGAAATTCTCTTGAAGCTTTTAAAATTCTCTCTAGAATTTTCAAAATCCATGTCCACATGTTTACAATTTCACATAAAAAAATTGCTAAAATTCCAGTTGAAATTTTTTCAAAGTCCCTTAAAAATTTTCCAATTTTTGTCCCAATTCTTCCCATTCCCATTGAAACTTTTCAAATCCCTCTCAAAAGTGTTGAAATTCTGTTGAAGCTTTTAAAATTCTCTCTAGAATTTTCAAAATCCATGTCCACATGTTTACAATTTCACATGAAAAAAATGCTAAAATTCCAGTTGAAATTTTTTCAAAGTCCCTTAAAAATTTTCCAATTTTTGTCCCAATTCTTCCCATTCGCATTGAAACTTTTCAAATCCCTCTCAAAATTGTTGAAATTCTCTTGAAGCTTTTAAAATTCTCTCTAGAATTTTCAAAATCCATGTCCACATGTTTACAATTTCACGTAAAAAAATGCTAAAATTCCAGTTGAAATTTTTTCAAAGTCCCTTAAAAATTTTCCAATTTTTGTCCCAATTCTTCCCATTCCCATTGAAACTTTTCAAATCCCTCTCAAAATTATAGAAATTCTGTTAAAGCTTTTAAAATTCTCTCTAGAATTTTCAAAATCCATGTCCACATGTTTACAATTTCACATAAAAAAATAGCTAAAATTCCAGTTGAAATTTTTTCAAAGTCCCATAAAAATTTTCCAATTTTTGTCCCAATTCTTCCCATTCCCATTGAAACTTTTCAAATCCCTCTCAAAATTGTTGAAATTCTCTTGAAGCTTTTAAAATTCTCTCTAGAATTTTCAAAATCCATGTCCACATGTTTACAATTTCACATAAAAAAAATGCTAAAATTCCAGTTGAAATTTTTTCAAAGTCCCTTAAAAATTTTCCAATTTTTGTCCCAATTCTTCCCATTCCCATGGAAACTTTTCAAATCCCTCTCAAAATTGTTGAAATTCTCTTGAAGCTTTTAAAATTCTCTCTAGAATTTTCAAAATCCATTTCCACGTTTACAATTTAACATCAAAAAATGGCTAAAATTCCAGTTGAAATTTTTTCAAAGTCCCTTAAAAATTTTCCAATTTTTGTCCCAATTCTTCCCATTCCCATTGAAACTTTTCAAATCCCTCTCAAAAGTGTTGAAATTCTGTTGAAGCTTTTAAAATTCTCTCTCGAATTTTCAAAATCCATGTCCACATGTTTACAATTTCACATAAAAAAATGGCTAAAATTCCAGTTGAAATTTTTTCAAAGTCCCTTAAAAATTTTCCAATTTTTGTCCCAATTCTTCCCATTCGCATTGAAACTTTTCAAATCCCTCTCAAAATTGTTGAAATTCTCTTGAAGCTTTTAAAATTCTCTCTAGAATTTTCAAAATCCATGGCCACATGTTTACAATTTCACATAAAAAAATTGCTAAAATTCCAGTTGAAATTTTTTCAAAGTCGCTTAAAAATTTTCCAATTTTTGTCCCAATTCTTCCCATTCCCATTGAAACTTTTCAAATCCCTCTCAAAATTGTTGAAATTCTCTTGAAGCTTTTAAAATTCTCTCTAGAATTTTCAAAATCCATGGCCACATGTTTACAATTTCACGTAAAAAATTGCTAAAATTCCAGTTGAAATTTTTTCAAAGTCCCTTAAAAATTTTCCAATTTTTGTCCCAATTCTTCCCATTCCCATTGAAACTTTTCAAATCCCTCTCAAAAGTGTTGAAATTCTCTTGAAGCTTTTAAAATTCTCTCTAGAATTTTCAAAATCCATGTCCACATGTTTACAATTTCACATAAAAAAATTGCTAAAATTCCAGTTGAAATTTTTTCAAAGTCCCTTAAAAATTTTCCAATTTTTGTCCCAATTCTTCCCATTCCCATTGAAACTTTTCAAATCCCTCTCAAAAGTGTTGAAATTCTGTTGAAGCTTTTAAAATTCTCTCTAGAATTTTCAAAATCCATGTCCACATGTTTACAATTTCACATGAAAAAAATGCTAAAATTCCAGTTGAAATTTTTTCAAAGTCCCTTAAAAATTTTCCAATTTTTGTCCCAATTCTTCCCATTCGCATTGAAACTTTTCAAATCCCTCTCAAAATTGTTGAAATTCTCTTGAAGCTTTTAAAATTCTCTCTAGAATTTTCAAAATCCATGTCCACATGTTTACAATTTCACGTAAAAAAATGCTAAAATTCCAGTTGAAATTTTTTCAAAGTCCCTTAAAAATTTTCCAATTTTTGTCCCAATTCTTCCCATTCCCATTGAAACTTTTCAAATCCCTCTCAAAATTGTAGAAATTCTGTTAAAGCTTTTAAAATTCTCTCTAGAATTTTCAAAATCCATGTCCACATGTTTACAATTTCACGTAAAAAATTGCTAAAATTCCAGTTGAAATTTTTTCAAAGTCCCTTAAAAATTTTCCAATTTTTGTCCCAATTCTTCCCATTCCCATTGAAACTTTTCAAATCCCTCTCAAAATTGTTGAAATTCTCTTGAAGCTTTTAAAATTCTCTCTAGAATTTTCAAAATCTATGGCCACATGTTTACAATTTCACATAAAAAAATTGCTAAAATTCCAGTTGAAATTTTTTCAAAGTCCCGTAAAAATTTTCCAATTTTTGTCCCAATTCTTCCATTCCCATTGAAACTTTTCAAATCCCTCTCAAAATTGTTGAAATTCTGTTGAAGCTTTTAAAATTCTCTCTAGAATTTTCAAAATCCATGGCCACATGTTTACAATTTCACATAAAAAAATTGCTAAAATTCCAGTTGAAATTTTTTCAAAGTCCCTTAAAAATTTTCCAATTTTTGTCCCAATTCTTCCCATTCCCATTGAAACTTTTCAAATCCCTCTCAAAATTGTTGAAATTCTGTTGAAGCTTTTAAAATTCTCTCTAGAATTTTCAAAATCCATGGCCACATGTTTACAATTTCACGTCAAAAAATGGCTAAAATTCCAGTTGAAATTTTTTCAAAGTCCCTGAAAAATTTTCCAATTTTTGTCCCAATTCTTCCCATTCGCATTGAAACTTTTCAAATCCCTCTCAAAATTGTTGAAATTCTGTTGAAGCTTTTAAAATTCTCTCTAGAATTTTCAAAATCCATGGCCACATGTTCACAATTTCACGTAAAAAAATTGCTAAAATTCCAGTTGAAATTTTTTCAAAGTCCCTGAAAAATTTTCCAATTTTTGTCCCAATTCTTCCCATTCCTATTGAAACTTTTCAAATCCCTCTCAAAATTGTTGAAATTCTCTTGAAGCTTTTAAAATTCTCTCTAGAATTTTCAAAATCCATGTCCACATGTTTACAATTTCACATAAAAAAATTGCTAAAATTCCAGTTGAAATTTTTTCAAAGTCCCTTAAAAATTTTCCAATTTATGTCCCAATTCTTCCCATTCCCATTGAAATTTTTCAAATCCCTCTCAAAATTGTTGAAATTCTCTTGAAGCTTTTAAAATTCTCTCTAGAATTTTCAAAATCCATGTCCACATGTTTACAATTTCACATAAAAAAATTGCTAAAATTCCAGTTGAAATTTTTTCAAAGTCCCTTAAAAATTTTCCAATTTTTGTCCCAATTCTTCCCATTCCCATTGAAACTTTTCAAATCCCTTTCAAAATTGTTGAAATTCTCTTGAAGCTTTTAAAATTCTCTCTAGAATTTTCAAAATCCATGTCCACATGTTTACAATTTCACGTAAAAAAATTGCTAAAATTCCAGTTGAAATTTTTTCAAAGTCCCTTAAAAATTTTCCAATTTTTGTCCCAATTCTTCCCATTCCCATTGAAACTTTTCAAATCCCTCTCAAAATTGTTGAAATTCTGCTGAAGCTTTTAAAATTCTGTCTAGAATTTTCAAAATCCATGTCCACATGTTCACAATTTCACGTCAAAAAATTGCTAAAATTCCAGTTGAAATTTTTTCAAAGTCCCTTAAAAATTTTCCAATTTTTGTCCCAATTCTTCCCATTCCCATTGAAACTTTTCAAATCCCTCTCAAAATTGTTGAAATTCTCTTGAAGCTTTTAAAATTCTCTCTAGAATTTTCAAAATCCATGTCCACATGTTTACAATTTCAGGTCAAAAAATGGCTAAAATTCCAGTTGAAATTTTTTCAAAGTCCCTTAAAAATTTTCCAATTTTTGTCCCAATTCTTCCCATTCCCATTGAAACTTTTCAAATCCCTCTCAAAATTGTTGAAATTCTCTTGAAGCTTTTAAAATTCTCTCTAGAATTTTCAAAATCCATGTCCACATGTTTACAATTTCACATAAAAAAATTGCTAAAATTCCAGTTGAAATTTTTCAAAGTCCCTTAAAAATTTTCCAATTTTTGTCCCAATTCTTCCCATTCCCATTGAAACTTTTCAAATCCCTCTCAAAATTGTTGAAATTCTCTTGAAGCTTTTAAAATTCTCTCTAGAATTTTCAAAATCCATGTCCACATGTTTACAATTTCACATAAAAAAAATGCTAAAATTCCAGTTGAAATTTTTTCAAAGTCCCTTAAAAATTTTCCAATTTTTGTCCCAATTCTTCCCATTCCCATTGAAACTTTTCAAATCCCTCTCAAAATTGTAGAAATTCTCTTGAAGCTTTTAAAATTCTCTCTAGAATTTTCAAAATCCATTTCCACGTTTACAATTTCACGTCAAAAAATGGCTAAAATTCCAGTTGAAATTTTTTCAAAGTCCCTTAAAAATTTTCCAATTTTTGTCCCAATTCTTCCCATTCCCATTGAAATTTTTCAAATCCCTCTCAAAATTGTTGAAATTCTCTTGAAGCTTTTAAAATTCTCTCTAGAATTTTCAAAATCCATGTCCACATGTTTACAATTTCACGTCAAAAAATGGCTAAAATTCCAGTTGAAATTTTTTCAAAGTCCCTTAAAAATTTTCCAATTTTTGTCCCAATTCTTCCCATTCCCATTGAAACTTTTCAAATCCCTCTCAAAAGTGTTGAAATTCTCTTGAAGCTTTTAAAATTCTCTCTAGAATTTTCAAAATCCATGTCCACATGTTTACAATTTCACATAAAAAAATTGCTAAAATTCCAGTTGAAATTTTTTCAAAGTCCCTTAAAAATTTTCCAATTTTTGTCCCAATTCTTCCCATTCCCATTGAAACTTTTCAAATCCCTCTCAAAAGTGTTGAAATTCTGTTGAAGCTTTTAAAATTCTCTCTCGAATTTTCAAAATCCCATGTCCACATGTTTACAATTTCACATAAAAAAAATGCTAAAATTCCAGTTGAAATTTTTTCAAAGTCCCTTAAAAATTTTCCAATTTTTGTCCCAATTCTTCCCATTCCCATTGAAATTTTTCAAATCCCTCTCAAAATTGTTGAAATTCTGTTGAAGCTTTTAAAATTCTCTCTAGAATTTTCAAAATCCATGTCCACATGTTTACAATTTCACGTCAAAAAATGGCTAAAATTCCAGTTGAAATTTTTTCAAAGTCCCTTAAAAATTTTCCAATTTTTGTCCCAATTCTTCCCATTCCCATTGAAACTTTTCAAATCCCTCTCAAAATTGTTGAAATTCTCTTGAAGCTTTTAAAATTCTCTCTAGAATTTTCAAAATCCATGGCCACATGTTTACAATTTCACATAAAAAAATTGCTAAAATTCCAGTTGAAATTTTTTCAAAGTCGCTTAAAAATTTTCCAATTTTTGTCCCAATTCTTCCCATTCCCATTGAAACTTTTCAAATCCCTCTCAAAATTGTTGAAATTCTGTTGAAGCTTTTAAAATTCTCTCTAGAATTTTCAAAATCCATGGCCACATGTTCACAATTTCACGTAAAAAAATTGCTAAAATTCCAGTTGAAATTTTTTCAAAGTCGCTTAAAAATTTTCCAATTTTTGTCCCAATTCTTCCCATTCCCATTGAAACTTTTCAAATCCCTCTCAAAATTGTTGAAATTCTCTTGAAGCTTTTAAAATTCTCTCTAGAATTTTCAAAATCCATGGCCACATGTTTACAATTTCACGTAAAAAATTGCTAAAATTCCAGTTGAAATTTTTTCAAAGTCCCTTAAAAATTTTCCAATTTTTGTCCCAATTCTTCCCATTCCCATTGAAACTTTTCAAATCCCTCTCAAAAGTGTTGAAATTCTCTTGAAGCTTTTAAAATTCTCTCTAGAATTTTCAAAATCCATGTCCACATGTTTACAATTTCACATAAAAAAATTGCTAAAATTCCAGTTGAAATTTTTTCAAAGTCCCTTAAAAATTTTCCAATTTTTGTCCCAATTCTTCCCATTCCCATTGAAACTTTTCAAATCCCTCTCAAAAGTGTTGAAATTCTGTTGAAGCTTTTAAAATTCTCTCTAGAATTTTCAAAATCCATGTCCACATGTTTACAATTTCACATGAAAAAAATGCTAAAATTCCAGTTGAAATTTTTTCAAAGTCCCTTAAAAATTTTCCAATTTTTGTCCCAATTCTTCCCATTCGCATTGAAACTTTTCAAATCCCTCTCAAAATTGTTGAAATTCTCTTGAAGCTTTTAAAATTCTCTCTAGAATTTTCAAAATCCATGTCCACATGTTTACAATTTCACGTAAAAAAATGCTAAAATTCCAGTTGAAATTTTTTCAAAGTCCCTTAAAAATTTTCCAATTTTTGTCCCAATTCTTCCCATTCCCATTGAAACTTTTCAAATCCCTCTCAAAATTGTAGAAATTCTGTTAAAGCTTTTAAAATTCTCTCTAGAATTTTCAAAATCCATGTCCACATGTTTACAATTTCACGTAAAAAATTGCTAAAATTCCAGTTGAAATTTTTTCAAAGTCCCTTAAAAATTTTCCAATTTTTGTCCCAATTCTTCCCATTCCCATTGAAACTTTTCAAATCCCTCTCAAAATTGTTGAAATTCTCTTGAAGCTTTTAAAATTCTCTCTAGAATTTTCAAAATCTATGGCCACATGTTTACAATTTCACATAAAAAAATTGCTAAAATTCCAGTTGAAATTTTTTCAAAGTCCCGTAAAAATTTTCCAATTTTTGTCCCAATTCTTCCCATTCCCATTGAAACTTTTCAAATCCCTCTCAAAATTGTTGAAATTCTGTTGAAGCTTTTAAAATTCTCTCTAGAATTTTCAAAATCCATGGCCACATGTTTACAATTTCACATAAAAAAATTGCTAAAATTCCAGTTGAAATTTTTTCAAAGTCCCTTAAAAATTTTCCAATTTTTGTCCCAATTCTTCCCATTCCCATTGAAACTTTTCAAATCCCTCTCAAAATTGTTGAAATTCTGTTGAAGCTTTTAAAATTCTCTCTAGAATTTTCAAAATCCATGGCCACATGTTTACAATTTCACGTCAAAAAATGGCTAAAATTCCAGTTGAAATTTTTTCAAAGTCCCTGAAAAATTTTCCAATTTTTGTCCCAATTCTTCCCATTCGCATTGAAACTTTTCAAATCCCTCTCAAAATTGTTGAAATTCTGTTGAAGCTTTTAAAATTCTCTCTAGAATTTTCAAAATCCATGGCCACATGTTCACAATTTCACGTAAAAAAATTGCTAAAATTCCAGTTGAAATTTTTTCAAAGTCCCTGAAAAATTTTCCAATTTTTGTCCCAATTCTTCCCATTCCTATTGAAACTTTTCAAATCCCTCTCAAAATTGTTGAAATTCTCTTGAAGCTTTTAAAATTCTCTCTAGAATTTTCAAAATCCATGTCCACATGTTTACAATTTCACATAAAAAAATTGCTAAAATTCCAGTTGAAATTTTTTCAAAGTCCCTTAAAAATTTTCCAATTTATGTCCCAATTCTTCCCATTCCCATTGAAATTTTTCAAATCCCTCTCAAAATTGTTGAAATTCTCTTGAAGCTTTTAAAATTCTCTCTAGAATTTTCAAAATCCATGTCCACATGTTTACAATTTCACATAAAAAAATTGCTAAAATTCCAGTTGAAATTTTTTCAAAGTCCCTTAAAAATTTTCCAATTTTTG
>NW_028116854.1:0-30920 GCF_964273445.1 Streptopelia decaocto
GACTTTGAAAAAATTTCAACTGGAATTTTAGCCATTTTTTAACGTGAAATTGTAAACATGTTGAAGTGGATTTTGAAAATTCTAGAGAGAATTTTAAAAGCTTCAAGAGAATTTCAACAATTTTGAGAGGGATTTGAAAAGTTTCAATGGGAATGGGAAGAATTGGGACAAAAATTGGAAAATTTTTAAGGGACTTTGAAAAAATTTCAACTGGAATTTTAGCCATTTTTTGACGTGAAATTGTAAACATGTTGAAGTGGATTTTGAAAATTCTAGAGAGAATTTTAAAAGCTTCAAGAGAATTTCAACAATTTTGAGAGGGATTTGAAAAGTTTCAATGGGAATGGGAAGAATTGGGACAAAAATTGGAAAATTTTTAAGGGACTTTGAAAAAATTTCAACTGGAATTTTAGCAATTTTTTGACGTGAAATTGTAAACATGTGGACATGGATTTTGAAAATTCTAGAGAGAATTTTAAAAGCTTCAAGAGAATTTCAACAATTTTGAGAGGGATTTGAAAAGTTTCAATGGGAATGGGAAGAATTGGGACAAAAATTGGAAAAATTTAAGGGACTTTGAAAAAATTTCAACTGGAATTTTAGCCATTTTTTTACGTGAAATTGTAAACATGTGGACATGGATTTTGAAAATTCTAGAGAGAATTTTAAAAGCTTCAACAGAATTTCAACAATTTTGAGAGGGATTTGAAAAGTTTCAATGGGAATGGGAAGAATTGGGACAAAAATTGGAAAAATTTAAGGGACTTTGAAAAAATTTCAACTGGAATTTTAGCAATTTTTTTACGTGAAATTGTAAACATGTGGCCATGGATTTTGAAAATTCTAGAGAGAATTTTAAAAGCTTTAACAGAATTTCTACAATTTTGAGAGGGATTTGAAAAGTTTCAATGGGAATGGGAAGAATTGGGACAAAAATTGGAACATTTTTAAGGGACTTTGAAAAAATTTCAACTGGAATTTTAGCAATTTTTTGACGTGAAATTGTAAACATGTGGACATGGATTTTGAAAATTCTAGAGAGAATTTTAAAAGCTTCAAGAGAATTTCAACAATTTTGAGAGGGATTTGAAAAGTTTCAATGGGAATGGGAAGAATTGGGACAAAAATTGGAAAATTTTTAAGGGACTTTGAAAAAATTTCAACTGGAATTTTAGCCATTTTTTGACGTGAAATTGTAAACATGTGGCCACGGATTTTGAAAATTCTAGAGAGAATTTTAAAAGCTTCAACAGAATTTCAACAATTTTGAGAGGGATTTGAAAAGTTTCAATGGGAATGGGAAGAATTGGGACAAAAATTTGAAAACTTTTAAGGGACTTTGAAAAAATTTCAACTGGAATTTTAGCAATTTTTTTACGTGAAATTGTAAACATGTGGCCATGGATTTTGAAAATTCTAGAGAGAATTTTAAAAGCTTTAACAGAATTTCAACAATTTTGAGAGGGATTTGAAAAGTTTCAATGGGAATGGGAAGAATTGGGACAAAAATTGGAACATTTTTAAGGGACTTTGAAAAAATTTCAACTGGAATTTTAGCCATTTTTTGACATGAAATTGTAAACATGTGGACATGGATTTTGAAAATTCTAGAGAGAATTTTTAAAGCTTCAAGAGAATTTCAACAATTTTGAGAGGGATTTGAAAAGTTTCAATGGGAATGGGAAGAATTGGGACAAAAATTGGAAAATTTTTAAGGGACTTTGAAAAAATTTCAACTGGAATTTTAGCCATTTTTTAACGTGAAATTGTAAACATGTTGAAGTGGATTTTGAAAATTCTAGAGAGAATTTTAAAAGCTTCAAGAGAATTTCAACAATTTTGAGAGGGATTTGAAAAGTTTCAATGGGAATGGGAAGAATTGGGACAAAAATTGGAAAATTTTTCAGGGACTTTGAAAAAATTTCAACTGGAATTTTAGCCATTTTTTGACGTGAAATTGTAAACATGTTGAAGTGGATTTTGAAAATTCTAGAGAGAATTTTAAAAGCTTCAAGAGAATTTCAACAATTTTGAGAGGGATTTGAAAAGTTTCAATGGGAATGGGAAGAATTGGGACAAAAATTGGAAAATTTTTAAGGGACTTTGAAAAAATTTCAACTGGAATTTTAGCCATTTTTTTACGTGAAATTGTAAACATGTGGACATGGATTTTGAAAATTCTAGAGAGAATTTTAAAAGCTTCAACAGAATTTCAACAATTTTGAGAGGGATTTGAAAAGTTTCAATGGGAATGGGAAGAATTGGGACAAAAATTGGAAAAATTTAAGGGACTTTGAAAAAATTTCAACTGGAATTTTAGCAATTTTTTTACGTGAAATTGTAAACATGTGGACATGGATTTTGAAAATTCTAGAGAGAATTTTAAAAGCTTTAACAGAATTTCTACAATTTTGAGAGGGATTTGAAAAGTTTCAATGGGAATGGGAAGAATTGGGACAAAAATTGGAAAATTTTTAAGGGACTTTGAAAAAATTTCAACTGGAATTTTAGCCATTTTTTGACGTGAAATTGTAAACATGTTGAAGTGGATTTTGAAAATTCTAGAGAGAATTTTAAAAGCTTCAAGAGAATTTCAACAATTTTGAGAGGGATTTGAAAAGTTTCAATGGGAATGGGAAGAATTGGGACAAAAATTGGAAAATTTTTAAGGGACTTTGAAAAAATTTCAACTGGAATTTTAGCCATTTTTTGACATGAAATTGTAAACATGTGGACATGGATTTTGAAAATTCTAGAGAGAATTTTAAAAGCTTCAAGAGAATTTCAACAATTTTGAGAGGGATTTGAAAAGTTTCAATGGGAATGGGAAGAATTGGGACAAAAATTGGAAAATTTTTAAGGGACTTTGAAAAAATTTCAACTGGAATTTTAGCCATTTTTTGACGTGAAATTGTAAACA
This sequence comes from Streptopelia decaocto, assembly GCF_964273445.1. Taxonomy (NCBI): domain Eukaryota; kingdom Metazoa; phylum Chordata; class Aves; order Columbiformes; family Columbidae; genus Streptopelia; species Streptopelia decaocto. The sequence continues at coordinate 2,921 of NW_028116854.1, forward strand.
TGTGGACATGGATTTTGAAAATTCTAGAGAGAATTTTAAAAGCTTCAAGAGAATTTCAACAATTTTGAGAGGGATTTGAAAAGTTTCAATGGGAATGGGAAGAATTGGGACAAAAATTGGAACATTTTTAAGGGACTTTGAAAAAATTTCAACTGGAATTTTAGCCATTTTTTGACGTGAAATTGTAAACATGTGGACATGGATTTTGAAAATTCTAGAGAGAATTTTAAAAGCTTCAAGAGAATTTCAACAATTTTGAGAGGGATTTGAAAAGTTTCAATGGGAATGGGAAGAATTGGGACAAAAATTGGAAAATTTTGAAGGGACTTTGAAAAAATTTCAACTGGAATTTTAGCAATTTTTTGACGTGAAATTGTAAACTTGTGGACATGGATTTTGAAAATTCTAGAGAGAATTTTAAAAGCTTCAAGAGAATTTCAACAATTTTGAGAGGGATTTGAAAAGTTTCAATGGGAATGGGAAGAATTGGGACAAAAATTGGAAAATTTTTAAGGGACTTTGAAAAAATTTCAACTGGAATTTTAGCCATTTTTTGACATGAAATTGTAAACATGTGGACATGGATTTTGAAAATTCTAGAGAGAATTTTAAAAGCTTCAAGAGAATTTCAACAATTTTGAGAGGGATTTGAAAAGTTTCAATGGGAATGGGAAGAATTGGGACAAAAATTGGAAAAATTTAAGGGACTTTGAAAAAATTTCAACTGGAATTTTAGCCATTTTTTAACGTGAAATTGTAAACATGTTGAAGTGGATTTTGAAAATTCTAGAGAGAATTTTAAAAGCTTCAAGAGAATTTCAACAATTTTGAGAGGGATTTGAAAAGTTTCAATGGGAATGGGAAGAATTGGGACAAAAATTGGAAAATTTTTAAGGGACTTTGAAAAAATTTCAACTGGAATTTTAGCCATTTTTTGACGTGAAATTGTAAACATGTTGAAGTGGATTTTGAAAATTCTAGAGAGAATTTTAAAAGCTTCAAGAGAATTTCAACAATTTTGAGAGGGATTTGAAAAGTTTCAATGGGAATGGGAAGAATTGGGACAAAAATTGGAAAATTTTTAAGGGACTTTGAAAAAATTTCAACTGGAATTTTAGCAATTTTTTTACGTGAAATTGTAAACATGTGGACATGGATTTTGAAAATTCTAGAGAGAATTTTAAAAGCTTCAAGAGAATTTCAACAATTTTGAGAGGGATTTGAAAAGTTTCAATGGGAATGGGAAGAATTGGGACAAAAATTGGAAAAATTTAAGGGACTTTGAAAAAATTTCAACTGGAATTTTAGCCATTTTTTTACGTGAAATTGTAAACATGTGGACATGGATTTTGAAAATTCTAGAGAGAATTTTAAAAGCTTCAACAGAATTTCAACAATTTTGAGAGGGATTTGAAAAGTTTCAATGGGAATGGGAAGAATTGGGACAAAAATTGGAAAAATTTAAGGGACTTTGAAAAAATTTCAACTGGAATTTTAGCAATTTTTTTACGTGAAATTGTAAACATGTGGACATAGATTTTGAAAATTCTAGAGAGAATTTTAAAAGCTTTAACAGAATTTCTACAATTTTGAGAGGGATTTGAAAAGTTTCAATGGGAATGGGAAGAATTGGGACAAAAATTGGAAAATTTTTAAGGGACTTTGAAAAAATTTCAACTGGAATTTTAGCCATTTTTTGACATGAAATTGTAAACATGTGGACATGGATTTTGAAAATTCTAGAGAGAATTTTAAAAGCTTCAACAGAATTTCAACAATTTTGAGAGGGATTTGAAAGTTTCAATGGGAATGGGAAGAATTGGGACAAAAATTGGAAAATTTTTAAGGGACTTTGAAAAAATTTCAACTGGAATTTTAGCCATTTTTTTACGTGAAATTGTAAACATGTGGACATGGATTTTGAAAATTCTAGAGAGAATTTTAAAAGCTTCAAGAGAATTTCAACAATTTTGAGAGGGATTTGAAAAGTTTCAATGGGAATGGGAAGAATTGGGACAAAAAATTGGAAAATTTTGAAGGGACTTTGAAAAAATTTCAACTGGAATTTTAGCCATTTTTTGACGTGAAATTGTAAACATGTGGACATGGGATTTTGAAAATTCTAGAGAGAATTTTAAAAGCTTCAAGAGAATTTCAACAATTTTGAGAGGGATTTGAAAAGTTTCAATGGGAATGGGAAGAATTGGGACAAAAATTGGAAAATTTTTAAGGGACTTTGAAAAAATTTCAACTGGAATTTTAGCCATTTTTTTACGTGAAATTGTAAACATGTGGACATGGATTTTGAAAATTCTAGAGAGAATTTTAAAAGCTTCAACAGAATTTCAACAATTTTGAGAGGGATTTGAAAAGTTTCAATGGGAATGGGAAGAATTGGGACAAAAATTGGAAAAATTTAAGGGACTTTGAAAAAATTTCAACTGGAATTTTAGCAATTTTTTTACGTGAAATTGTAAACATGTGGACATGGATTTTGAAAATTCTAGAGAGAATTTTAAAAGCTTTAACAGAATTTCAACAATTTTGAGAGGGATTTGAAAAGTTTCAATGGGAATGGGAAGAATTGGGACAAAAATTGGAAAATTTTGAAGGGACTTTGAAAAAATTTCAACTGGAATTTTAGCCATTTTTTGACATGAAATTGTAAACATGTGGACATGGATTTTGAAAATTCTAGAGAGAATTTTTAAAGCTTCAACAGAATTTCAACAATTTTGAGAGGGATTTGAAAAGTTTCAATGGGAATGGGAAGAATTGGGACAAAAATTGGAAAATTTTTAAGGGACTTTGAAAAAATTTCAACTGGAATTTTAGCCATTTTTTGACGTGAAATTGTAAACATGTGGCCATGGATTTTGAAAATTCTAGAGAGAATTTTAAAAGCTTCAAGAGAATTTCAACAATTTTGAGAGGGATTTGAAAAGTTTCAATGGGAATGGGAAGAATTGGGACAAAAATTGGAAAATTTTTAAGGGACTTTGAAAAAATTTCAACTGGAATTTTAGCCATTTTTTGACGTGAAATTGTAAACATGTTGAAGTGGATTTTGAAAATTCTAGAGAGAATTTTAAAAGCTTCAAGAGAATTTCAACAATTTTGAGAGGGATTTGAAAAGTTTCAATGGGAATGGGAAGAATTGGGACAAAAATTGGAAAATTTTTAAGGGACTTTGAAAAAATTTCAACTGGAATTTTAGCAATTTTTTGACGTGAAATTGTAAACATGTGGCCATGGATTTTGAAAATTCTAGAGAGAATTTTAAAAGCTTCAAGAGAATTTCAACAATTTTGAGAGGGATTTGAAAAGTTTCAATGGGAATGGGAAGAATTGGGACAAAAATTGGAAAATTTTTAAGGGACTTGGAAAAAATTTCAACTGGAATTTTAGCAATTTTTTGACATGAAATTGTAAACATGTGGACATGGATTTTGAAAATTCTAGAGAGAATTTTTAAAGCTTCAACGGAATTTCAACAATTTTGAGAGGGATTTGAAAAGTTTCAATGGGAATGGGAAGAATTGGGACAAAAATTGGAAAATTTTTAAGGGACTTTGAAAAAATTTCAACTGGAATTTTAGCCATTTTTTGACGTGAAATTGTAAACATGTGGACATGGATTTTGAAAATTCTAGAGAGAATTTTAAAAGCTTCAACAGAATTTCAACAATTTTGAGAGGGATTTGAAAAGTTTCAATGGGAATGGGAAGAATTGGGACAAAAATTGGAAAATTTTTAAGGGACTTTGAAAAAATTTCAACTGGAATTTTAGCAATTTTTTGACGTGAAATTGTAAACATGTGGCCATGGATTTTGAAAATTCTAGAGAGAATTTTAAAAGCTTCAAGAGAATTTCAACAATTTTGAGAGGGATTTGAAAAGTTTCAATGGGAATGGGAAGAATTGGGACAAAAATTGGAAAATTTTGAAGGGACTTTGAAAAAATTTCAACTAGAATTTTAGCAATTTTTTGACGTGAAATTGTAAACATGTGGCCATGGATTTTGAAAATTCTAGAGAGAATTTTAAAAGCTTCAAGAGAATTTCAACAATTTTGAGAGGGATTTGAAAAGTTTCAATGGGAATGGGAAGAATTGGGACAAAAATTGGAAAATTTTTAAGGGACTTTGAAAAAATTTCAACTGGAATTTTAGCCATTTTTTGACGTGAAATTGTAAACATGTTGAAGTGGATTTTGAAAATTCTAGAGAGAATTTTAAAAGCTTCAAGAGAATTTCAACAATTTTGAGAGGGATTTGAAAAGTTTCAATGGGAATGGGAAGAATTGGGACAAAAATTGGAAAATTTTTAAGGGACTTTGAAAAAATTTCAACTGGAATTTTAGCCATTTTTTGACGTGAAATTGTAAACATGTGGACATGGATTTTGAAAATTCTAGAGAGAATTTTAAAAGCTTTAAGAGAATTTCAACAATTTTGAGAGGGATTTGAAAAGTTTCAATGGGAATGGGAAGAATTGGGACAAAAATTGGAAAATTTTTAAGGGACTTTGAAAAAATTTCAACTGGAATTTTAGCCATTTTTTGACGTGAAATTGTAAACATGTGGCCATGGATTTTGAAAATTCTAGAGAGAATTTTAAAAGCTTCAAGAGAATTTCAACAATTTGAGAGGGATTTGAAAAGTTTCAATGGGAATGGGAAGAATTGGGACAAAAATTGGAAAATTTTTAAGGGACTTTGAAAAAATTTCAACTGGAATTTTAGCCATTTTTTGACGTGAAATTGTAAACATGTGGCCACGGATTTTGAAAATTCTAGAGAGAATTTTAAAAGCTTCAAGAGAATTTCAACAATTTTGAGAGGGATTTGAAAAGTTTCAATGGGAAGAATTGGGACAAAAATTGGAAAATTTTTAAGGGACTTTGAAAAAATTTCAACTGGAATTTTAGCCATTTTTGACGTGAAATTGTAAACATGTTGAAGTGGATTTTGAAAATTCTAGAGAGAATTTTAAAAAGCTTCAAGAGAATTTCAACAATTTTGAGAGGGATTTGAAAAGTTTCAATGGGAATGGGAAGAATTGGGACAAAAATTGGAAAATTTTTAAGGGACTTTGAAAAAATTTCAACTGGAATTTTAGCCATTTTTTGACGTGAAATTGTAAACATGTGGCCATGGATTTTGAAAATTCTAGAGAGAATTTTAAAAGCTTCAAGAGAATTTCAACAATTTTGAGAGGGATTTGAAAAGTTTCAATGGGAATGGGAAGAATTGGGACAAAAATTGGAAAATTTTTAAGGGACTTTGAAAAAATTTCAACTGGAATTTTAGCCATTTTTTTACGTGAAATTGTAAACATGTGGACATGGATTTTGAAAATTCTAGAGAGAATTTTAAAAGCTTCAAGAGAATTTCAACAATTTTGAGAGGGATTTGAAAAGTTTCAATGGGAATGGGAAGAATTGGGACAAAAATTGGAAAATTTTTAAGGGACTTTGAAAAATTTCAACTGGAATTTTAGCCATTTTTTGACGTGAAATTGTAAACATGTGGCCACGGATTTTGAAAATTCTAGAGAGAATTTTAAAAGCTTCAACAGAATTTCAACAATTTTGAGAGGGATTTGAAAAGTTTCAATGGGAATGGGAAGAATTGGGGACAAAAATTGGAAAATTTTTAAGGGACTTTGAAAAAATTTCAACTGGAATTTTAGCCATTTTTTGACGTGAAATTGTAAACATGTGGACATGGATTTTGAAAATTCTAGAGAGAATTTTAAAAGCTTCAAGAGAATTTCAACAATTTTGAGAGGGATTTGAAAAGTTTCAATGGGAATGGGAAGAACTGGGACAAAAATTGGAAAATTTTTAAGGGACTTGGAAAAAATTTCAACTGGAATTTTAGCAATTTTTTGACATGAAATTGTAAACATGTGGACATGGATTTTGAAAATTCTAGAGAGAATTTTTTAAGCTTCAACGGAATTTCTACAATTTTGAGAGGGATTTGAAAAGTTTCAATGGGAATGGGAAGAATTGGGACAAAAATTGGAAATTTTTAAGGACTTTGAAAAAATTTCAACTGGAATTTTAGCAATTTTTTTATGTGAAATTGTAAACATGTTGAAGTGGATTTTGAAAATTCTAGAGAGAATTTTAAAAGCTTCAAGAGAATTTCAACAATTTTGAGAGGGATTTGAAAAGTTTCAATGGGAATGGGAAGAATTGGGACAAAAATTGGAAAATTTTTAAGGGACTTTGAAAAAATTTCAACTGGAATTTTAGCCATTTTTTGACGTGAAATTGTAAACTTGTGGACATGGATTTTGAAAATTCTAGAGAGAATTTTAAAAGCTTCAAGAGAATTTCAACAATTTTGAGAGGGATTTGAAAAGTTTCAATGGGAATGGGAAGAATTGGGACAAAAATTGGAAAATTTTTAAGGGACTTTGAAAAAATTTCAACTGGAATTTTAGCCATTTTTTGACGTGAAATTGTAAACATGTGGACATGGATTTTGAAAATTCTAGAGAGAATTTTAAAAGCTTCAACAGAATTTCAACAATTTTGAGAGGGATTTGAAAAGTTTCAATGGGAATGGGAAGAATTGGGACAAAAATTGGAAAATTTTTAAGGGACTTTGAAAAAATTTCAACTGGAATTTTAGCCATTTTTTGACGTGAAATTGTAAACATGTGGACATGGATTTTGAAAATTCTAGAGAGAATTTTAAAAGCTTCAAGAGAATTTCAACAATTTTGAGAGGGATTTGAAAAGTTTCAATGGGAATGGGAAGAATTGGGACAAAAATTGGAAAATTTTTAAGGGACTTTGAAAAAATTTCAACTGGAATTTTAGCCATTTTTTGACGTGAAATTGTAAACATGTGGCCACGGATTTTGAAAATTCTAGAGAGAATTTTAAAAGCTTCAACAGAATTTCAACAATTTTGAGAGGGATTTGAAAAGTTTCAATGGGAATGGGAAGAATTGGGACAAAAATTGGAAAATTTTTAAGGACTTTGAAAAAATTTCAACTGGAATTTTAGCCATTTTTTGACGTGAAATTGTAAACATGTGGACATGGATTTTGAAAATTCTAGAGAGAATTTTAAAAGCTTCAAGAGAATTTCAACAATTTTGAGAGGGATTTGAAAAGTTTCAATGGGAATGGGAAGAATTGGGACAAAAATTGGAAAATTTTTAAGGGACTTTGAAAAAATTTCAACTGGAATTTTAGCCATTTTTTGACGTGAAATTGTAAACATGTGGCCACGGATTTTGAAAATTCTAGAGAGAATTTTAAAAGCTTCAAGAGAATTTCATCAATTTTGAGAGGGATTTGAAAAGTTTCAATGGGAATGGGAAGAATTGGGACAAAAATTGGAAAATTTTTAAGGGACTTTGAAAAAATTTCAACTGGAATTTTAGCCATTTTTTGACGTGAAATTGTAAACATGTTGAAGTGGATTTTGAAAATTCTAGAGAGAATTTTAAAAGCTTCAACAGAATTTCAACAATTTTGAGAGGGATTTGAAAAGTTTCAATGGGAATGGGAAGAATTGGGACAAAAATTGGAAAATTTTTAAGGGACTTTGAAAAAATTTCAACTGGAATTTTAGCCATTTTTTTATGTGAAATTGTAAACATGTGGACATGGATTTTGAAAATTCTAGAGAGAATTTTAAAAGCTTCAACAGAATTTCCACAATTTTGAGAGGGATTTGAAAAGTTTCAATGGGAATGGGAAGAATTGGGACAAAAATTGGAAAATTTTTAAGGGACTTTGAAAAAATTTCAACTGGAATTTTAGCAATTTTTTGACGTGAAATTGTAAACATGTGGCCATGGATTTTGAAAATTCTAGAGAGAATTTTAAAAGCTTCAAGAGAATTTCAACAATTTTGAGAGGGATTTGAAAAGTTTCAATGGGAATGGGAAGAATTGGGACAAAAATTGGAAAATTTTTAAGGGACTTTGAAAAAATTTCAACTGGAATTTTAGCCATTTTTTGACGTGAAATTGTAAACATGTTGAAGTGGATTTTGAAAATTCTAGAGAGAATTTTAAAAGCTTCAAGAGAATTTCAACAATTTTGAGAGGGATTTGAAAAGTTTCAATGGGAATGGGAAGAATTGGGACAAAAATTGGAAAATTTTTAAGGGACTTTGAAAAAATTTCAACTGGAATTTTAGCCATTTTTTGACGTGAAATTGTAAACATGTGGACATGGATTTTGAAAATTCTAGAGAGAATTTTAAAAGCTTTAAGAGAATTTCAACAATTTTGAGAGGGATTTGAAAAGTTTCAATGGGAATGGGAAGAATTGGGACAAAAATTGGAAAATTTTTAAGGGACTTTGAAAAAATTTCAACTGGAATTTTAGCCATTTTTTGACGTGAAATTGTAAACATGTGGCCATGGATTTTGAAAATTCTAGAGAGAATTTTAAAAGCTTCAAGAGAATTTCAACAATTTTGAGAGGGATTTGAAAAGTTTCAATGGGAATGGGAAGAATTGGGACAAAAATTGGAAAATTTTGAAGGGACTTTTGAAAAAATTTCAACTGGAATTTTAGCCATTTTTTGACGTGAAATTGTAAACATGTTGAAGTGGATTTTGAAAATTCTAGAGAGAATTTTAAAAGCTTCAAGAGAATTTCAACAATTTGAGAGGGATTTGAAAAGTTTCAATGGGAATGGGAAGAATTGGGACAAAAATTGGAAATTTTTAAGGGACTTTGAAAAAATTTCAACTGGAATTTTAGCCATTTTTTGACGTGAAATTGTAAACATGTGGACATGGATTTTGAAAATTCTAGAGAGAATTTTAAAAGCTTCAAGAGAATTTCAACAATTTTGAGAGGGATTTGAAAAGTTTCAATGGGAATGGGAAGAATTGGGACAAAAATTGGAAAATTTTTAAGGGACTTTGAAAAATTTCAACTGGAATTTTAGCCATTTTTTGACGTGAAATTGTAAACATGTGGCCATGGATTTTGAAATTCTAGAGAGAATTTTAAAAAGCTTCAAGAGAATTTCAACAATTTTGAGAGGGATTTGAAAAGTTTCAATGGGAATGGGAAGAATTGGGACAAAAATTGGAAAATTTTTAAGGGACTTTGAAAAAATTTCAACTGGAATTTTAGCCATTTTTTTACGTGAAATTGTAAACATGTGGACATGGATTTTGAAAATTCTAGAGAGAATTTTAAAAGCTTCAAGAGAATTTCAACAATTTTGAGAGGGATTTGAAAAGTTTCAATGGGAATGGGAAGAATTGGGACAAAAATTGGAAAATTTTTAAGGGACTTTGAAAAATTTCAACTGGAATTTTAGCCATTTTTTGACGTGAAATTGTAAACATGTGGACATGGATTTTGAAAATTCTAGAGAGAATTTTAAAAGCTTCAAGAGAATTTCAACAATTTTGAGAGGGATTTGAAAAGTTTCAATGGGAATGGGAAGAATTGGGACAAAAATTGGAAAATTTTTAAGGGACTTTGAAAAAATTTCAACTGGAATTTTAGCCATTTTTTGACGTGAAATGTAAACATGTGGCCATGGATTTTGAAAATTCTAGAGAGAATTTTAAAAGCTTCAAGAGAATTTCAACAATTTTGAGAGGGATTTGAAAAGTTTCAATGGGAATGGGAAGAATTGGGACAAAAATTGGAAAATTTTGAAGGGACTTTGAAAAAATTTCAACTGGAATTTTAGCCATTTTTGACGTGAAATTGTAAACATGTTGAAGTGGATTTTGAAAATTCTAGAGAGAATTTTAAAAGCTTCAGAGAATTTCAACAATTTGAGAGGGATTTGAAAAGTTTCAATGGGAATGGGAAGAATTGGGACAAAAATTGGAAAATTTTTAAGGGACTTTGAAAAATTTCAACTGGAATTTTAGCCATTTTTTGACGTGAAATTGTAAACATGTTGAAGTGGATTTTGAAAATTCTAGAGAGAATTTTAAAAGCTTCAAGAGAATTTCAACAATTTTGAGAGGGATTTGAAAAGTTTCAATGGGAATGGGAAGAATTGGGACAAAAATTGGAAAATTTTTAAGGGACTTTGAAAAAATTTCAACTGGAATTTTAGCCATTTTTTGACGTGAAATTGTAAACATGTGGCCATGGATTTTGAAAATTCTAGAGAGAATTTTAAAAGCTTCAAGAGAATTTCAACAATTTGAGAGGGATTTGAAAAGTTTCAATGGGAATGGGAAGAATTGGGACAAAAATTGGAAAATTTTTAAGGGACTTTGAAAAAATTTCAACTGGAATTTTAGCCATTTTTTTACGTGAAATTGTAAACATGTGGACATGGATTTTGAAAATTCTAGAGAGAATTTTAAAAGCTTCAAGAGAATTTCAACAATTTTGAGAGGGATTTGAAAAGTTTCAATGGGAATGGGAAGAATTGGGACAAAAATTGGAAAATTTTTAAGGGACTTTGAAAAAATTTCAACTGGAATTTTAGCCATTTTTTGACGTGAAATTGTAAACATGTGGCCACGGATTTTGAAAATTCTAGAGAGAATTTTAAAAGCTTCAACAGAATTTCAACAATTTTGAGAGGGATTTGAAAGTTTCAATGGGAATGGGAAGAATTGGGACAAAAATTGGAAAATTTTTAAGAATTTTTAAGGGACTTTGAAAAAATTTCAACTGGAATTTTAGCAATTTTTTGACGTGAAATTGTAAACATGTGGACATGGATTTTGAAAATTCTAGAGAGAATTTTAAAAGCTTCAAGAGAATTTCAACAATTTTGAGAGGGATTTGAAAAGTTTCAATGGGAATGGGAAGAACTGGGACAAAAATTGGAAAATTTTTAAGGGACTTTGAAAAAATTTCAACTGGAATTTTAGCAATTTTTTTATGTGAAATTGTAAACATGTTGAAGTGGATTTTGAAAATTCTAGAGAGAATTTTAAAAGCTTCAAGAGAATTTCAACAATTTTGAGAGGGATTTGAAAAGTTTCAATGGGAATGGGAAGAATTGGGACAAAAATTGGAAAATTTTTAAGGGACTTTGAAAAAATTTCAACTGGAATTTTAGCCATTTTTTGACGTGAAATTGTAAACTTGTGGACATGGATTTTGAAAATTCTAGAGAGAATTTTAAAAGCTTCAAGAGAATTTCAACAATTTTGAGAGGGATTTGAAAAGTTTCAATGGGAATGGGAAGAATTGGGACAAAAATTGGAAAATTTTTAAGGGACTTTGAAAAAATTTCAACTGGAATTTTAGCCATTTTTTGACGTGAAATTGTAAACATGTTGAAGTGGATTTTGAAAATTCTAGAGAGAATTTTAAAAGCTTCAACAGAATTTCAACAATTTTGAGAGGGATTTGAAAAGTTTCAATGGGAATGGGAAGAATTGGGACAAAAATTGGAAAATTTTTAAGGGACTTTGAAAAAATTTCAACTGGAATTTTAGCCATTTTTTGACGTGAAATTGTAAACATGTTGAAGTGGATTTTGAAAATTCTAGAGAGAATTTTAAAAGCTTCAAGAGAATTTCAACAATTTTGAGAGGGATTTGAAAAGTTTCAATGGGAATGGGAAGAATTGGGACAAAAATTGGAAAATTTTTAAGGGACTTTGAAAAAATTTCAACTGGAATTTTAGCCATTTTTTGACGTGAAATTGTAAACATGTGGCCACGGATTTTGAAAATTCTAGAGAGAATTTTAAAAGCTTCAACAGAATTTCAACAATTTTGAGAGGGATTTGAAAAGTTTCAATGGGAATGGGAAGAATTGGGACAAAAATTGGAAAATTTTTAAGGGACTTTGAAAAAATTTCAACTGGAATTTTAGCCATTTTTTGACGTGAAATTGTAAACATGTGGACATGGATTTTGAAAATTCTAGAGAGAATTTTAAAAGCTTCAAGAGAATTTCAACAATTTTGAGAGGGATTTGAAAAGTTTCAATGGGAATGGGAAGAATTGGGACAAAAATTGGAAAATTTTTAAGGGACTTTGAAAAAATTTCAACTGGAATTTTAGCCATTTTTTGACGTGAAATTGTAAACATGTGGCCACGGATTTTGAAAATTCTAGAGAGAATTTTAAAAGCTTCAAGAGAATTTCAACAATTTTGAGAGGGATTTGAAAAGTTTCAATGGGAATGGGAAGAATTGGGACAAAAATTGGAAAATTTTTAAGGGACTTTGAAAAAATTTCAACTGGAATTTTAGCCATTTTTTGACGTGAAATTGTAAACATGTTGAAGTGGATTTTGAAAATTCTAGAGAGAATTTTAAAAGCTTCAACAGAATTTCAACAATTTTGAGAGGGATTTGAAAAGTTTCAATGGGAATGGGAAGAATTGGGACAAAAATTGGAAAATTTTTAAGGGACTTTGAAAAAATTTCAACTGGAATTTTAGCCATTTTTTTATGTGAAATTGTAAACATGTGGACATGGATTTTGAAAATTCTAGAGAGAATTTTAAAAGCTTCAACAGAATTTCCACAATTTTGAGAGGGATTTGAAAAGTTTCAATGGGAATGGGAAGAATTGGGACAAAAATTGGAAAATTTTTAAGGGACTTTGAAAAAATTTCAACTGGAATTTTAGCCATTTTTTGACGTGAAATTGTAAACATGCTGAAGTGGATTTTGAAAATTCTAGAGAGAATTTTAAAAGCTTCAACAGAATTTCAACAATTTTGAGAGGGATTTGAAAAGTTTCAATGGGAATGGGAAGAATTGGGACAAAAATTGGAAAATTTTTAAGGGACTTTGAAAAAATTTCAACTGGAATTTTAGCCATTTTTTGATGTGAAATTGTAAACATGTGGACATGGATTTTGAAAATTCTAGAGAGAATTTTAAAAGCTTCAACAGAATTTCAACAATTTTGAGAGGGATTTGAAAAGTTTCAATGGGAATGGGAAGAATTGGGACAAAAATTTGAAAACTTTTAAGGGACTTTGAAAAAATTTCAACTGGAATTTTAGCAATTTTTTTAAGTGAAATTGTAAACATGTGGCCATGGATTTTGAAAATTCTAGAGAGAATTTTAAAAGCTTCAAGAGAATTTCAACAATTTTGAGAGGGATTTGAAAAGTTTCAATGGGAATGGGAAGAATTGGGACAAAAATTGGAAAATTTTGAAGGGACTTTGAAAAAATTTCAACTAGAATTTTAGCCATTTTTTGACGTGAAATTGTAAACATGTGGCCATGGATTTTGAAAATTCTAGAGAGAATTTTAAAAGGTTCAACAGAATTTCAACAATTTTGAGAGGGATTTGAAAAGTTTCAATGGGAATGGGAAGAATTGGGACAAAAATTGGAAAATTTTTAAGGGACTTTGAAAAAATTTCAACTGGAATTTTAGCCATTTTTTGACGTGAAATTGTAAACATGTTGAAGTGGATTTTGAAAATTCTAGAGAGAATTTTAAAAGCTTCAAGAGAATTTCAACAATTTTGAGAGGGATTTGAAAAGTTTCAATGGGAATGGGAAGAATTGGGACAAAAATTGGAAAATTTTTAAGGGACTTTGAAAAAATTTCAACTGGAATTTTAGCCATTTTTTGACGTGAAATTGTAAACATGTTGAAGTGGATTTTGAAAATTCTAGAGAGAATTTTAAAAGCTTCAACAGAATTTCAACAATTTTGAGAGGGATTTGAAAAGTTTCAATGGGAATTGGAAGAATTGGGACAAAAATTTGAAAACTTTTAAGGGACTTTGAAAAAATTTCAACTGGAATTTTAGCCATTTTTTGACGTGAAATTGTAAACATGTGGACATGGATTTTGAAAATTCTAGAGAGAATTTTAAAAGCTTTAACAGAATTTCTACAATTTTAAGAGGGATTTGAAAAGTTTCAATGGGAATGGGAAGAATTGGGACAAAAATTGGAAAATTTTTAAGGGACTTTGAAAAAATTTCAACTGGAATTTTAGCCATTTTTTGACATGAAATTGTAAACATGTGGACATGGATTTTGAAAATTCTAGAGAGAATTTTTAAAGCTTCAAGAGAATTTCAACAATTTTGAGAGGGATTTGAAAAGTTTCAATGGGAATGGGAAGAATTGGGACAAAAATTGGAAAATTTTTAAGGGACTTTGAAAAAGTTTCAACTGGAATTTTAGCCATTTTTTGACGTGAAATTGTAAACATGTTGAAGTGGATTTTGAAAATTCTAGAGAGAATTTTAAAAGCTTCAAGAGAATTTCAACAATTTTGAGAGGGATTTGAAAAGTTTCAATGGGAATGGGAAGAATTGGGACAAAAATTGGAAAATTTTTAAGGGACTTTGAAAAAATTTCAACTGGAATTTTAGCCATTTTTTGACGTGAAATTGTAAACATGTGGACATGGATTTTGAAAATTCTAGAGAGAATTTTAAAAGCTTCAACAGAATTTCAACAATTTTGAGAGGGATTTGAAAAGTTTCAATGGGAATGGGAAGAATTGGGACAAAAATTGGAAAATTTTTAAGGGACTTTGAAAAAATTTCAACTGGAATTTTAGCCATTTTTTGACGTGAAATTGTAAACATGTGGACATGGATTTTGAAAATTCTAGAGAGAATTTTAAAAGCTTCAACAGAATTTCAACAATTTTGAGAGGGATTTGAAAAGTTTCAATGGGAATGGGAAGAATTGGGACAAAAATTGGAAAATTTTTAAGGGACTTTGAAAAAATTTCAACTGGAATTTTAGCAATTTTTTGACGTGAAATTGTAAACTTGTGGACATGGATTTTGAAAATTCTAGAGAGAATTTTAAAAGCTTCAAGAGAATTTCAACAATTTTGAGAGGGATTTGAAAAGTTTCAATGGGAATGGGAAGAATTGGGACAAAAATTGGAAAATTTTTAAGGGACTTTGAAAAAATTTCAACTGGAATTTTAGCCATTTTTTTACGTGAAATTGTAAACATGTGGACATGGATTTTGAAAATTCTAGAGAGAATTTTAAAAGCTTCAAGAGAATTTCAACAATTTTGAGAGGGATTTGAAAAGTTTCAATGGGAATGGGAAGAATTGGGACAAAAATTGGAAAATTTTTAAGGGACTTTGAAAAAATTTCAACTGGAATTTTAGCCATTTTTTGACGTGAAATTGTAAACATGTTGAAGTGGATTTTGAAAATTCTAGAGAGAATTTTAAAAGCTTCAACAGAATTTCAACAATTTTGAGAGGGATTTGAAAAGTTTCAATGGGAATGGGAAGAATTGGGACAAAAATTGGAAAATTTTTAAGGGACTTTGAAAAAATTTCAACTGGAATTTTAGCCATTTTTTGACGTGAAATTGTAAACATGTGGCCATGGATTTTGAAAATTCTAGAGAGAATTTTAAAAGCTTCAACAGAATTTCAACAATTTTGAGAGGGATTTGAAAAGTTTCAATGGGAATGGGAAGAATTGGGACAAAAATTGGAAAATTTTTAAGGGACTTTGAAAAAATTTCAACTGGAATTTTAGCAATTTTTTGACGTGAAATTGTAAACATGTGGCCATGGATTTTGAAAATTCTAGAGAGAATTTTAAAAGCTTCAACAGAATTTCAACAATTTTGAGAGGGATTTGAAAAGTTTCAATGGGAATGGGAAGAATTGGGACAAAAATTGGAAAATTTTTAAGGGACTTTGAAAAAATTTCAACTGGAATTTTAGCCATTTTTTGACGTGAAATTGTAAACATGTTGAAGTGGATTTTGAAAATTCTAGAGAGAATTTTAAAAGCTTCAACAGAATTTCAACAATTTTGAGAGGGATTTGAAAAGTTTCAATGGGAATGGGAAGAATTGGGACAAAAATTGGAAAATTTTTAAGGGACTTTGAAAAAATTTCAACTGGAATTTTAGCCATTTTTTTACGTGAAATTGTAAACATGTGGACATGGATTTTGAAAATTCTAGAGAGAATTTTAAAAGCTTCAACAGAATTTCAACAATTTTGAGAGGGATTTGAAAAGTTTCAATGGGAATGGGAAGAATTGGGACAAAAATTGGAAAAATTTAAGGGACTTTGAAAAAATTTCAACTGGAATTTTAGCAATTTTTTTACGTGAAATTGTAAACATGTGGACATGGATTTTGAAAATTCTAGAGAGAATTTTAAAAGCTTTAACAGAATTTCTACAATTTTAAGAGGGATTTGAAAAGTTTCAATGGGAATGGGAAGAATTGGGACAAAAATTGGAACATTTTTAAGGGACTTTGAAAAAATTTCAACTGGAATTTTAGCCATTTTTTGACATGAAATTGTAAACATGTGGACATGGATTTTGAAAATTCTAGAGAGAATTTTTAAAGCTTCAAGAGAATTTCAACAATTTTGAGAGGGATTTGAAAAGTTTCAATGGGAATGGGAAGAATTGGGACAAAAATTGGAAAATTTTTAAGGGACTTTGAAAAAGTTTCAACTGGAATTTTAGCCATTTTTTGACGTGAAATTGTAAACATGTGGACATGGATTTTGAAAATTCTAGAGAGAATTTTAAAAGCTTCAAGAGAATTTCAACAATTTTGAGAGGGATTTGAAAAGTTTCAATGGGAATGGGAAGAATTGGGACAAAAATTGGAAAATTTTTAAGGGACTTTGAAAAAATTTCAACTGGAATTTTAGCCATTTTTTTATGTGAAATTGTAAACATGTTGAAGTGGATTTTGAAAATTCTAGAGAGAATTTTAAAAGCTTCAACAGAATTTCAACAATTTTGAGAGGGATTTGAAAAGTTTCAATGGGAATGGGAAGAATTGGGACAAAAATTGGAAAATTTTTAAGGGACTTTGAAAAAATTTCAACTGGAATTTTAGCCATTTTTTGACGTGAAATTGTAAACATGTGGACATGGATTTTGAAAATTCTAGAGAGAATTTTAAAAGCTTCAAGAGAATTTCAACAATTTGGAGAGGGATTTGAAAAGTTTCAATGGGAATGGGAAGAATTGGGACAAAAATTGGAAAATTTTTAAGGGACTTTGAAAAAATTTCAACTGGAATTTTAGCCATTTTTTGACGTGAAATTGTAAACATGTGGCCACGGATTTTGAAAATTCTAGAGAGAATTTTAAAAGCTTCAACAGAATTTCAACAATTTTGAGAGGGATTTGAAAAGTTTCAATGGGAATGGGAAGAATTGGGACAAAAATTGGAAAATTTTTAAGGGACTTTGAAAAAATTTCAACTGGAATTTTAGCCATTTTTTGACGTGAAATTGTAAACATGTGGCCATGGATTTTGAAAATTCTAGAGAGAATTTTAAAAGCTTCAAGAGAATTTCAACAATTTTGAGAGGGATTTGAAAAGTTTCAATGGGAATGGGAAGAATTGGGACAAAAATTGGAAAATTTTTAAGGGACTTTGAAAAAATTTCAACTGGAATTTTAGCCATTTTTTGACGTGAAATTGTAAACATGTTGAAGTGGATTTTGAAAATTCTAGAGAGAATTTTAAAAGCTTCAAGAGAATTTCAACAATTTTGAGAGGGATTTGAAAAGTTTCAATGGGAATGGGAAGAATTGGGACAAAAATTGGAAAATTTTTAAGGGACTTTGAAAAAATTTCAACTGGAATTTTAGCCATTTTTTGACGTGAAATTGTAAACATGTTGAAGTGGATTTTGAAAATTCTAGAGAGAATTTTAAAAGCTTCAAGAGAATTTCAACAATTTTGAGAGGGATTGGAAAAGTTTCAATGGGAATGGGAAGAATTGGGACAAAAATTGGAAAATTTTTAAGGGACTTTGAAAAAATTTCAACTGGAATTTTAGCCATTTTTTTATGTGAAATTGTAAACATGTGGCCATGGATTTTGAAAATTCTAGAGAGAATTTTAAAAGCTTCAAGAGAATTTCAACAATTTTGAGAGGGATTTGAAAAGTTTCAATGGGAATGGGAAGAATTGGGACAAAAATTGGAAAATTTTGAAGGGACTTTGAAAAAATTTCAACTGGAATTTTAGCAATTTTTTGACGTGAAATTGTAAACATGTGGCCATGGATTTTGAAAATTCTAGAGAGAATTTTAAAAGCTTCAAGAGAATTTCATCAATTTTGAGAGGGATTTGAAAAGTTTCAATGGGAATGGGAAGAATTGGGACAAAAATTGGAAAATTTTTAAGGGACTTTGAAAAAATTTCAACTGGAATTTTAGCCATTTTTTGACGTGAAATTGTAAACATGTTGAAGTGGATTTTGAAAATTCTAGAGAGAATTTTAAAAGCTTCAACAGAATTTCAACAATTTTGAGAGGGATTTGAAAAGTTTCAATGGGAATGGGAAGAATTGGGACAAAAATTGGAAAATTTTTAAGGGACTTTGAAAAAATTTCAACTGGAATTTTAGCAATTTTTTTATGTGAAATTGTAAACATGTGGCCATGGATTTTGAAAATTCTAGAGAGACTTTTAAAAGCTTCAAGAGAATTTCAACAATTTTGAGAGGGATTTGAAAAATTTCAATGGGAATGGGAAGAATTGGGACAAAAATTGGAAAATTTTGAAGGGACTTTGAAAAAATTTCAACTGGAATTTTAGCCATTTTTTGACGTGAAATTGTAAACATGTGGACATGGATTTTGAAAATTCTAGAGAGAATTTTAAAAGCTTCAAGAGAATTTCAACAATTTGGAGAGGGATTTGAAAAGTTTCAATGGGAATGGGAAGAATTGGGACAAAAATTGGAAAATTTTTAAGGGACTTTGAAAAAATTTCAACTGGAATTTTAGCCATTTTTTGACGTGAAATTGTAAACATGTGGCCACGGATTTTGAAAATTCTAGAGAGAATTTTAAAAGCTTCAACAGAATTTCAACAATTTTGAGAGGGATTTGAAAAGTTTCAATGGGAATGGGAAGAATTGGGACAAAAATTGGAAAATTTTTAAGGGACTTTGAAAAAATTTCAACTGGAATTTTAGCCATTTTTTGACGTGAAATTGTAAACATGTGGCCATGGATTTTGAAAATTCTAGAGAGAATTTTAAAAGCTTCAAGAGAATTTCAACAATTTTGAGAGGGATTTGAAAAGTTTCAATGGGAATGGGAAGAATTGGGACAAAAATTGGAAAATTTTTAAGGGACTTTGAAAAAATTTCAACTGGAATTTTAGCCATTTTTTGACGTGAAATTGTAAACATGTTGAAGTGGATTTTGAAAATTCTAGAGAGAATTTTAAAAGCTTCAAGAGAATTTCAACAATTTTGAGAGGGATTTGAAAAGTTTCAATGGGAATGGGAAGAATTGGGACAAAAATTGGAAAATTTTTAAGGGACTTTGAAAAAATTTCAACTGGAATTTTAGCCATTTTTTGACGTGAAATTGTAAACATGTTGAAGTGGATTTTGAAAATTCTAGAGAGAATTTTAAAAGCTTCAAGAGAATTTCAACAATTTTGAGAGGGATTGGAAAAGTTTCAATGGGAATGGGAAGAATTGGGACAAAAATTGGAAAATTTTTAAGGGACTTTGAAAAAATTTCAACTGGAATTTTAGCCATTTTTTTATGTGAAATTGTAAACATGTGGCCATGGATTTTGAAAATTCTAGAGAGAATTTTAAAAGCTTCAAGAGAATTTCAACAATTTTGAGAGGGATTTGAAAAGTTTCAATGGGAATGGGAAGAATTGGGACAAAAATTGGAAAATTTTGAAGGGACTTTGAAAAAATTTCAACTGGAATTTTAGCAATTTTTTGACGTGAAATTGTAAACATGTGGCCATGGATTTTGAAAATTCTAGAGAGAATTTTAAAAGCTTCAAGAGAATTTCATCAATTTTGAGAGGGATTTGAAAAGTTTCAATGGGAATGGGAAGAATTGGGACAAAAATTGGAAAATTTTTAAGGGACTTTGAAAAAATTTCAACTGGAATTTTAGCCATTTTTTGACGTGAAATTGTAAACATGTTGAAGTGGATTTTGAAAATTCTAGAGAGAATTTTAAAAGCTTCAACAGAATTTCAACAATTTTGAGAGGGATTTGAAAAGTTTCAATGGGAATGGGAAGAATTGGGACAAAAATTGGAAAATTTTTAAGGGACTTTGAAAAAATTTCAACTGGAATTTTAGCAATTTTTTTATGTGAAATTGTAAACATGTGGCCATGGATTTTGAAAATTCTAGAGAGAATTTTAAAAGCTTCAAGAGAATTTCAACAATTTTGAGAGGGATTTGAAAAATTTCAATGGGAATGGGAAGAATTGGGACAAAAATTGGAAAATTTTGAAGGGACTTTGAAAAAATTTCAACTGGAATTTTAGCAATTTTTTGACGTGAAATTGTAAACATGTGGCCATGGATTTTGAAAATTCTAGAGAGAATTTTAAAAGCTTCAACAGAATTTCAACAATTTTGAGAGGGATTTGAAAAGTTTCAATGGGAATGGGAAGAATTGGGACAAAAATTGGAAAATTTTTAAGGGACTTTGAAAAAATTTCAACTGGAATTTTAGCCATTTTTTGACGTGAAATTGTAAACATGTTGAAGTGGATTTTGAAAATTCTAGAGAGAATTTTAAAAGCTTCAACAGAATTTCAACAATTTTGAGAGGGATTTGAAAAGTTTCAATGGGAATGGGAAGAATTGGGACAAAAATTGGAAAATTTTTAAGGGACTTTGAAAAAATTTCAACTGGAATTTTAGCCATTTTTTGACGTGAAATTGTAAACATGTTGAAGTGGATTTTGAAAATTCTAGAGAGAATTTTAAAAGCTTCAACAGAATTTCAACAATTTTGAGAGGGATTTGAAAAGTTTCAATGGGAATGGGAAGAATTGGGACAAAAATTGGAAAATTTTTAAGGGACTTTGAAAAAATTTCAACTGGAATTTTAGCCATTTTTTGACGTGAAATTGTAAACATGTTGAAGTGGATTTTGAAAATTCTAGAGAGAATTTTAAAAGCTTCAACAGAATTTCAACAATTTTGAGAGGGATTTGAAAAGTTTCAATGGGAATGGGAAGAATTGGGACAAAAATTGGAAAATTTTTAAGGGACTTTGAAAAAATTTCAACTGGAATTTTAGCCATTTTTTGACGTGAAATTGTAAACATGTTGAAGTGGATTTTGAAAATTCTAGAGAGAATTTTAAAAGCTTCAACAGAATTTCAACAATTTTGAGAGGGATTTGAAAAGTTTCAATGGGAATGGGAAGAATTGGGACAAAAATTTGAAAACTTTTAAGGGACTTTGAAAAAATTTCAACTGGAATTTTAGCCATTTTTTGACGTGAAATTGTAAACATGTGGACATGGATTTTGAAAATTCTAGAGAGAATTTTAAAAGCTTTAACAGAATTTCTACAATTTTAAGAGGGATTTGAAAAGTTTCAATGGGAATGGGAAGAATTGGGACAAAAATTGGAAAATTTTTAAGGGACTTTGAAAAAATTTCAACTGGAATTTTAGCCATTTTTTGACATGAAATTGTAAACATGTGGACATGGATTTTGAAAATTCTAGAGAGAATTTTAAAAGCTTCAAGAGAATTTCAACAATTTTGAGAGGGATTTGAAAAGTTTCAATGGGAATGGGAAGAATTGGGACAAAAATTGGAAAATTTTGAAGGGACTTTGAAAAAATTTCAACTGGAATTTTAGCCATTTTTTGACGTGAAATTGTAAACATGTTGAAGTGGATTTTGAAAATTCTAGAGAGAATTTTAAAAGCTTCAAGAGAATTTCAACAATTTTGAGAGGGATTTGAAAAGTTTCAATGGGAATGGGAAGAATTGGGACAAAAATTGGAAAATTTTTAAGGGACTTTGAAAAAATTTCAACTGGAATTTTAGCCATTTTTTGACGTGAAATTGTAAACATGTGGACATGGATTTTGAAAATTCTAGAGAGAATTTTAAAAGCTTCAAGAGAATTTCAACAATTTTGAGAGGGATTTGAAAAGTTTCAATGGGAATGGGAAGAATTGGGACAAAAATTGGAAAATTTTTAAGGGACTTGGAAAAAATTTCAACTGGAATTTTAGCCATTTTTTGACATGAAATTGTAAACATGTGGACATGGATTTTGAAAATTCTAGAGAGAATTTTTAAAGCTTCAACAGAATTTCAACAATTTTGAGAGGGATTTGAAAAGTTTCAATGGGAATGGGAAGAATTGGGACAAAAATTGGAAAATTTTTAAGGGACTTTGAAAAAATTTCAACTGGAATTTTAGCCATTTTTTGACGTGAAATTGTAAACACGTGGCCATGGATTTTGAAAATTCTAGAGAGAATTTTAAAAGCTTCAAGAGAATTTCAACAATTTTGAGAGGGATTTGAAAAGTTTCAATGGGAATGGGAAGAATTGGGACAAAAATTGGAAAATTTTTAAGGGACTTTGAAAAAATTTCAACTGGAATTTTAGCCATTTTTTGACGTGAAATTGTAAACATGTGGCCATGGATTTTGAAAATTCTAGAGAGAATTTTAAAAGCTTCAAGAGAATTTCAACAATTTTGAGAGGGATTTGAAAAGTTTCAATGGGAATGGGAAGAATTGGGACAAAAATTGGAAAATTTTTAAGGGACTTGGAAAAAATTTCAACTGGAATTTTAGCAATTTTTTGACGTGAAATTGTAAACATGTGGCCATGGATTTTGAAAATTCTAGAGAGAATTTTAAAAGCTTCAAGAGAATTTCAACAATTTTGAGAGGGATTTGAAAAGTTTCAATGGGAATGGGAAGAATTGGGACAAAAATGGGAAAATTTTTAAGGGACTTGGAAAAAATTTCAACTGGAATTTTAGCAATTTTTTGACATGAAATTGTAAACATGTGGACATGGATTTTGAAAATTCTAGAGAGAATTTTTAAAGCTTCAACGGAATTTCAACAATTTTGAGAGGGATTTGAAAAGTTTCAATGGGAATGGGAAGAATTGGGACAAAAATTGGAAAATTTTTAAGGGACTTTGAAAAAATTTCAACTGGAATTTTAGCCATTTTTTGACGTGAAATTGTAAACATGTGGCCATGGATTTTGAAAATTCTAGAGAGAATTTTAAAAGCTTCAACAGAATTTCAACAATTTTGAGAGGGATTTGAAAAGTTTCAATGGGAATGGGAAGAATTGGGACAAAAATTGGAAAATTTGTAAGGGACTTTGAAAAAATTTCAACTGGAATTTTAGCCATTTTTTTATGTGAAATTGTAAACATGTGGACATGGATTTTGAAAATTCTAGAGAGAATTTTAAAAGCTTCAACAGAATTTCAACAATTTTGAGAGGGATTTGAAAAGTTTCAATGGGAATGGGAAGAATTAGGACAAAAATTGGAAAATTTTTCAGGGACTTTGAAAAAATTTCAACTGGAATTTTAGCCATTTTGACGTGAAATTGTAAACATGTGGACATGGATTTTGAAAATTCTAGAGAGACTTTTAAAAGCTTCAAGAGAATTTCAACAATTTTGAGAGGGATTTGAAAAGTTTCAATGGGAATGGGAAGAATTGGGACAAAAATTGGAAAATTTTTAAGGGACTTTGAAAAAATTTCAACTGGAATTTTAGCAATTTTTTGACATGAAATTGTAAACATGTGGACATGGATTTTGAAAATTCTAGAGAGAATTTTAAAAGCTTCAAGAGAATTTCAACAATTTTGAGAGGGATTTGAAAAGTTTCAATGGGAATGGGAAGAATTGGGACAAAAATTGGAAAATTTTGAAGGGACTTTGAAAAATTTCAACTGGAATTTTAGCCATTTTTTGACATGAAATTGTAAACATGTGGCCATGGATTTTTAAAATTCTAGAGAGAATTTTAAAAGCTTCAAGAGAATTTCAACAATTTTGAGAGGGATTTGAAAAGTTTCAATGGGAATGGGAAGAATTGGGACAAAAATTGGAAAATTTGTAAGGGACTTTGAAAAAATTTCAACTGGAATTTTAGCCATTTTTTTATGTGAAATTGTAAACATGTGGACATGGATTTTGAAAATTCTAGAGAGAATTTTAAAAGCTTCAACAGAATTTCAACAATTTTGAGAGGGATTTGAAAAGTTTCAATGGGAATGGGAAGAATTAGGACAAAAATTGGAAAATTTTTCAGGGACTTTGAAAAAATTTCAACTGGAATTTTAGCCATTTTGACGTGAAATTGTAAACATGTGGACATGGATTTTGAAAATTCTAGAGAGACTTTTAAAAGCTTCAAGAGAATTTCAACAATTTTGAGAGGGATTTGAAAAGTTTCAATGGGAATGGGAAGAATTGGGACAAAAATTGGAAAATTTTTAAGGGACTTTGAAAAAATTTCAACTGGAATTTTAGCAATTTTTTGACATGAAATTGTAAACATGTGGACATGGATTTTGAAAATTCTAGAGAGAATTTTAAAAGCTTCAAGAGAATTTCAACAATTTTGAGAGGGATTTGAAAAGTTTCAATGGGAATGGGAAGAATTGGGACAAAAATTGGAAAATTTTTAAGGGACTTTGAAAAAATTTCAACTGGAATTTTAGCCATTTTTTGACATGAAATTGTAAACATGTGGCCATGGATTTTGAAAATTCTAGAGAGAATTTTAAAAGCTTCAAGAGAATTTCAACAATTTTGAGAGGGATTTGAAAAGTTTCAATGGGAATGGGAAGAATTGGGACAAAAATTGGAAAATTTTTAAGGGACTTTGAAAAAATTTCAACTGGAATTTTAGCCATTTTTTGACGTGAAATTGTAAACATGTTGAAGTGGATTTTGAAAATTCTAGAGAGAATTTTAAAAGCTTCAACAGAATTTCAACAATTTTGAGAGGGATTTGAAAAGTTTCAATGGGAATGGGAAGAATTGGGACAAAAATTGGAAAATTTTTAAGGGACTTTGAAAAAATTTCAACTGGAATTTTAGCCATTTTTTGACGTGAAATTGTAAACTTGTGGACATGGATTTTGAAAATTCTAGAGAGAATTTTAAAAGCTTCAAGAGAATTTCAACAATTTTGAGAGGGATTTGAAAAGTTTCAATGGGAATGGGAAGAATTGGGACAAAAATTGGAAAATTTTTAAGGGACTTTGAAAAAATTTCAACTGGAATTTTAGCCATTTTTTGACGTGAAATTGTAAACATGTGGCCATGGATTTTGAAAATTCTAGAGAGAATTTTAAAAGCTTCAAGAGAATTTCAACAATTTTGAGAGGGATTTGAAAAGTTTCAATGGGAATGGGAAGAATTGGGACAAAAATTGGAAAATTTTTAAGGGACTTGGAAAAAATTTCAACTGGAATTTTAGCAATTTTTTGACGTGAAATTGTAAACATGTGGACATGGATTTTGAAAATTCTAGAGAGAATTTTAAAAGCTTCAAGAGAATTTCAACAATTTTGAGAGGGATTTGAAAAGTTTCAATGGGAATGGGAAGAATTGGGACAAAAATTGGAAAATTTTTAAGGGACTTGGAAAAAATTTCAACTGGAATTTTAGCAATTTTTTGACATGAAATTGTAAACATGTGGACATGGATTTTGAAAATTCTAGAGAGAATTTTTAAAGCTTCAACGGAATTTCAACAATTTTGAGAGGGATTTGAAAAGTTTCAATGGGAATGGGAAGAATTGGGACAAAAATTGGTAAATTTTGAAGGGACTTTGAAAAAATTTCAACTGGAATTTTAGCCATTTTTTGACGTGAAATTGTAAACATGTGGACATGGATTTTGAAAATTCTAGAGAGAATTTTAAAAGCTTCAACAGAATTTCAACAATTTTGAGAGGGATTTGAAAAGTTTCAATGGGAATGGGAAGAATTGGGACAAAAATTTGAAAACTTTTAAGGGACTTTGAAAAAATTTCAACTGGAATTTTAGCAATTTTTTTATGTGAAATTGTAAACATGTGGCCATGGATTTTGAAAATTCTAGAGAGAATTTTAAAAGCTTCAAGAGAATTTCAACAATTTTGAGAGGGATTTGAAAAGTTTCAATGGGAATGGGAAGAATTGGGACAAAAATTGGAAAATTTTTAAGGGACTTTGAAAAAATTTCAACTAGAATTTTAGCAATTTTTTGACGTGAAATTGTAAACATGTGGCCATGGATTTTGAAAATTCTAGAGAGAATTTTAAAAGCTTCAACAGAATTTCAACAATTTTGAGAGGGATTTGAAAAGTTTCAATGGGAATGGGAAGAATTGGGACAAAAATTGGAAAATTTTTAAGGGACTTTGAAAAAATTTCAACTGGAATTTTAGCCATTTTTTGACGTGAAATTGTAAACATGTTGAAGTGGATTTTGAAAATTCTAGAGAGAATTTTAAAAGCTTCAACAGAATTTCAACAATTTTGAGAGGGATTTGAAAAGTTTCAATGGGAATGGGAAGAATTGGGACAAAAATTGGAAAATTTTTAAGGGACTTTGAAAAAATTTCAACTGGAATTTTAGCCATTTTTTGACGTGAAATTGTAAACATGTGGACATGGATTTTGAAAATTCTAGAGAGAATTTTAAAAGCTTCAACAGAATTTCAACAATTTTGAGAGGGATTTGAAAAGTTTCAATGGGAATGGGAAGAATTGGGACAAAAATTGGAAAATTTGTAAGGGACTTTGAAAAAATTTCAACTGGAATTTTAGCCATTTTTTTATGTGAAATTGTAAACATGTGGACATGGATTTTGAAAATTCTAGAGAGAATTTTAAAAGCTTCAACAGAATTTCAACAATTTTGAGAGGGATTTGAAAAGTTTCAATGGGAATGGGAAGAATTAGGACAAAAATTGGAAAATTTTTCAGGGACTTTGAAAAAATTTCAACTGGAATTTTAGCCATTTTGACGTGAAATTGTAAACATGTGGACATGGATTTTGAAAATTCTAGAGAGACTTTTAAAAGCTTCAAGAGAATTTCAACAATTTTGAGAGGGATTTGAAAAGTTTCAATGGGAATGGGAAGAATTGGGACAAAAATTGGAAAATTTTTAAGGGACTTTGAAAAAATTTCAACTGGAATTTTAGCAATTTTTTGACATGAAATTGTAAACATGTGGCCATGGATTTTGAAAATTCTAGAGAGAATTTTAAAAGCTTCAAGAGAATTTCAACAATTTTGAGAGGGATTTGAAAAGTTTCAATGGGAATGGGAAGAATTGGGACAAAAATTGGAAAATTTTTAAGGGACTTTGAAAAAATTTCAACTGGAATTTTAGCCATTTTTTGACATGAAATTGTAAACATGTGGACATGGATTTTGAAAATTCTAGAGAGAATTTTAAAAGCTTCAAGAGAATTTCAACAATTTTGAGAGGGATTTGAAAAGTTTCAATGGGAATGGGAAGAATTGGGACAAAAATTGGAAAATTTTTAAGGGACTTTGAAAAAATTTCAACTGGAATTTTAGCCATTTTTTGACGTGAAATTGTAAACATGTGGCCATGGATTTTGAAAATTCTAGAGAGAATTTTAAAAGCTTCAAGAGAATTTCAACAATTTTGAGAGGGATTTGAAAAGTTTCAATGGGAATGGGAAGAATTGGGACAAAAATTGGAAAATTTTTAAGGGACTTGGAAAAAATTTCAACTGGAATTTTAGCCATTTTTTGACGTGAAATTGTAAACATGTTGAAGTGGATTTGAAAATTCTAGAGAGAATTTTAAAAGCTTCAAGAGAATTTCAACAATTTTGAGAGGGATTTGAAAAGTTTCAATGGGAATGGGAAGAATTGGGACAAAAATTGGAAAATTTTTAAGGGACTTTGAAAAAATTTCAACTGGAATTTTAGCCATTTTTTGACGTGAAATTGTAAACATGTGGCCACGGATTTTGAAAATTCTAGAGAGAATTTTAAAAGCTTCAACAGAATTTCAACAATTTTGAGAGGGATTTGAAAAGTTTCAATGGGAATGGGAAGAATTGGGACAAAAATTTGAAAACTTTTAAGGGACTTTGAAAAAATTTCAACTGGAATTTTAGCAATTTTTTTACGTGAAATTGTAAACATGTGGCCATGGATTTTGAAAATTCTAGAGAGAATTTTAAAAGCTTCAAGAGAATTTCAACAATTTTGAGAGGGATTTGAAAAGTTTCAATGGGAATGGGAAGAATTGGGACAAAAATTGGAAAATTTTTA
Organism: Streptopelia decaocto; assembly: GCF_964273445.1. Taxonomy (NCBI): domain Eukaryota; kingdom Metazoa; phylum Chordata; class Aves; order Columbiformes; family Columbidae; genus Streptopelia; species Streptopelia decaocto. The sequence goes on from NW_028116854.1 coordinate 30,915, forward strand.
AGGGAC
>NW_028116853.1:0-21080 GCF_964273445.1 Streptopelia decaocto
TGGACATGGATTTTGAAAATTCTAGAGAGAATTTTAAAAGCTTCAACAGAATTTCAACAATTCTGAGAGGGATTTGAAAAGTTTCAATGGGAATGGGAAGAATTGGGACAAAAATTGGAAAATTTTGAAGGGACTTTGAAAAAATTTCAACTGGAATTTTAGCCATTTTTTGACGTGAAATTGTAAACATGTGGACATGGATTTTGAAAATTCTAGAGAGAATTCTAAAAGCTTCAACAGAATTTCAACAATTTTGAGAGGGATTTGAAAAGTTTCAATGGGAATGGGAAGAATTGGGACAAAAATTGGAAAATTTTTAAGGGACTTTGAAAAAATTTCAACTGGAATTTTAGCCATTTTTTGACGTGAAATTGTAAACATGTGGACATGGATTTTGAAAATTCTAGAGAGAATTCTAAAAGCTTCAACAGAATTTCAACAATTCTGAGAGGGATTTGAAAAGTTTCAATGGGAATGGGAAGAATTGGGACAAAAATTGGAAAATTTTTAAGGGACTTTGAAAAAATTTCAACTGGAATTTTAGCCATTTTTTGACGTGAAATTGTAAACATGTGGACATGGATTTTGAAAATTCTAGAGAGAATTCTAAAAGCTTCAACAGAATTTCAACAATTTTGAGAGGGATTTGAAAAGTTTCAATGGGAATGGGAAGAATTGGGACAAAAATTGGAAAATTTTTAAGGGACTTTGAAAAAATTTCAACTGGAATTTTAGCCATTTTTTGACGTGAAATTGTAAACATGTGGACATGGATTTTGAAAATTCTAGAGAGAATTTTAAAAGCTTCAACAGAATTTCAACAATTTTGAGAGGGATTTGAAAAGTTTCAATGGGAATGGGAAGAATTGGGACAAAAATTGGAAAATTTTTAAGGGACTTTGAAAAAATTTCAACTGGAATTTTAGCCATTTTTTGACGTGAAATTGTAAACATGTGGACATGGATTTTGAAAATTCTAGAGAGAATTTTAAAAGCTTCAACAGAATTTCAACAATTCTGAGAGGGATTTGAAAAGTTTCAATGGGAATGGGAAGAATTGGGACAAAAATTGGAAAATTTTTAAGGGACTTTGAAAAAATTTCAACTGGAATTTAACCATTTTTTGACGTGAAATTGTAAACATGTGGACATGGATTTTGAAAATTCTAGAGAGAATTTTAAAAGCTTCAACAGAACTTCAACAATTTTGAGAGGGATTTGAAAAGTTTCAATGGGAATGGGAAGAATTGGGACAAAAATTGGAAAATTTTTAAGGGACTTTGAAAAAATTTCAACTGGAATTTTAGCCATTTTTTGACGTGGAATTGTAAACATGTGGACATGGATTTTGAAAATTCTAGAGAGAATTTTAAAAGCTTCAACAGAATTTCAACAATTCTGAGAGGGATTTGAAAAGTTTCAATGGGAATGGGAAGAATTGGGACAAAAATTGGAAAATTTTTAAGGGACTTTGAAAAAATTTCAACTGGAATTTTAGCCATTTTTTGACGTGAAATTGTAAACATGTGGACATGGATTTTGAAAATTCTAGAGAGAATTCTAAAAGCTTCAACAGAATTTCAACAATTTTGAGAGGGATTTGAAAAGTTTCAATGGGAATGGGAAGAATTGGGACAAAAATTGGAAAATTTTTAAGGGACTTTGAAAAAATTTCAACTGGAATTTTAGCCATTTTTTGACGTGAAATTGTAAACATGTGGACATGGATTTTGAAAATTCTAGAGAGAATGCTAAAAGCTTCAACAGAATTTCAACAATGTTGAGAGGGATTTGAAAAGTTTCAATGGGAATGGGAAGAATTGGGACAAAAATTGGAAAATTTTTAAGGGACTTTGAAAAAATTTCAACTGGAATTTTAGCCATTTTTTGACGTGAAATTGTAAACATGTGGACATGGATTTTGAAAATTCTAGAGAGAATTTTAAAAGCTTCAAGAGAATTTCAACAATTTTGAGAGGGATTTGAAAAGTTTCAATGGGAATGGGAAGAATTGGGACAAAAATTGGAAAATTTTGAAGGGACTTTGAAAACATTTCAACTGGAATTTTAGCCATTTTTTGACGTGGAATTGTAAACATGTGGACATGGATTTTGAAAATTCTAGAGAGAATTTTAAAAGCTTCAACAGAATTTCAACAATGCTGAGAAAGATTTGAAAAGTTTCAAGGGAATGGGAAGAATTGTGACAAAAATTGGAAAATTTTTAAGGGACTTTGAAAAAATTTCAACTGGAATTTTAGCCATTTTTTGACGTGAAATTGTAAACATGTGGCCATGGATTTTGAAAATTCTAGAGAGAATTTTAAAAGCTTCAAGAGAATTTCAACAATTTTGAGAGGGATTTGAAAAGTTTCAATGGGAATGGGAAGAATTGGGACAAAAATTGGAAAATTTTTAAGGGACTGAAAAAATTTCAACTGGAATTTTAGCCATTTTTTGACGTGAAATTGTAAACATGTGGACATGGATTTTGAAAATTCTAGAGAGAATTTTAAAAGCTTCAACAGAATTTCAACAATTCTGAGAGGGATTTGAAAAGTTTCAATGGGAATGGGAAGAATTGGGACAAAAATTGGAAAATTTTTAAGGGACTTTGAAAAAATTTCAACTGGAATTTTAGCCATTTTTTGACGTGAAATTGTAAACATGTGGACATGGATTTTGAAAATTCTAGAGAGAATTTTAAAAGCTTCAACAGAATTTCAACAATTCTGAGAGGGATTTGAAAAGTTTCAATGGGAATGGGAAGAATTGGGACAAAAATTGGAAAATTTTTAAGGGACTTTGAAAAAATTTCAACTGGAATTTTAGCCATTCTTTTATGTGAAATTGTAAACATGTGGACATGGATTTTGAAAATTCTAGAGAGAATTTTAAAAGCTTCAACAGAACTTCAACAATTTTGAAAGGGATTTGAAAAGTTTCAATGGGAATGGGAAGAATTGGGACAAAAATTGGAAAATTTTTAAGGGACTTTGCAAAAATTTCAACTGGAATTTTAGCCATTATTTTGACGTGGAATTGTAAACATGTGGACATGGATTTTGAAAATTCTAGAGAGAATTTTAAAAGCTTCAACAGAATTTCAACGATGTTGAGAGGGATTTGAAAAGTTTCAATGGGAATGGGAAGAATTGGGACAAAAATTGGAAAATTTTTAAGGGACTTTGAAAAAATTTCAACTGGAATTTTAGCCATTTTTTGACGTGGAATTGTAAACATGTGGACATGGATTTTGAAAATTCTAGAGAGAATTCTAAAAGCTTCAACAGAATTTCAACAATTTTGAGAGGGATTTGAAAAGTTTCAATGGGAATGGGAAGAATTGGGACAAAAATTGGAAAATTTTTAAGGGACTTTGAAAAAATTTCAACTGGAATTTTAGCCATTTTTTGACGTGAAATTGTAAACATGTGGACATGGATTTTGAAAATTCTAGAGAGAATTCTAAAAGCTTCAAGAGAATTTCAACAATGTTGAGAGGGATTTGAAAAGTTTCAATGGGAATGGGAAGAATTGGGACAAAAATTGGAAAATTTTTAAGGGACTTTGAAAAAATTTCAACTGGAATTTTAGCCATTTTTTGACGTGAAATTGTAAACATGTGGACATGGATTTTGAAAATTCTAGAGAGAATTTTAAAAGCTTCAACAGAATTTCAACAATGCTGAGAAAGATTTGAAAATTTTCAAGGGAATGGGAAGAATTGGGACAAAAATTGGAAAATGTTTAAGGGACATTGAAAAAATTTCAACTGGAATTTTAGCCATTTTTTGACGTGAAATTGTAAACATGTGGCCATGGATTTTGAAAATTCTAGAGAGAATTTTAAAAGCTTCAAGAGAATTTCAACAATTTTGAGAGGGATTTGAAAAGTTTCAATGGGAATGGGAAGAATTGGGACAAAAATTGGAAAATTTTTAAGGGACTTTGAAAAAATTTCAACTGGAATTTTAGCCATTTTTTGACGTGAAATTGTAAACATGTGGACATGGATTTTGAAAATTCTAGAGAGAATTTTAAAAGCTTCAACAGAATTTCAACAATGTTGAGAGGGATTTGAAAAGTTTCAATGGGAATGGGAAGAATTGGGACAAAAATTGGAAAATTTTTAAGGGACTTTGAAAAAATTTCAACTGGAATTTTAGCCATTTTTTGACGTGAAATTGTAAACATGTGGACATGGATTTTGAAAATTCTAGAGAGAATTTTAAAAGCTTCAACAGAATTTCAACAATTCTGAGAGGGATTTGAAAAGTTTCAATGGGAATGGGAAGAATTGGGACAAAAATTGGAAAATTTTTAAGGGACTTTGAAAAAATTTCAACTGGAATTTTAGCCATTTTTTGACGTGAAATTGTAAACATGTGGACATGGATTTTGAAAATTCTAGAGAGAATTCTAAAAGCTTCAACAGAATTTCAACAATTTTGAGAGGGATTTGAAAAGTTTCAATGGGAATGGGAAGAATTGGGACAAAAATTGGAAAATTTTTAAGGGACTTTGAAAAAATTTCAACTGGAATTTTAGCCATTTTTTGACGTGAAATTGTAAACATGTGGACATGGATTTTGAAAATTCTAGAGAGAATTTTAAAAGCTTCAACAGAATTTCAACAATGTTGAGAAAGATTTGAAAAGTTTCAATGGGAATGGGAAGAATTGGGACAAAAATTGGAAAATTTTTAAGGGACTTTGAAAAAATTTCAACTGGAATTTTAGCCATTTTTTGACGTGAAATTGTAAACATGTGGACATGGATTTTGAAAATTCTAGAGAGAATTTTAAAAGCTTCAACAGAATTTCAACAATTCTGAGAGGGATTTGAAAAGTTTCAATGGGAATGGGAAGAATTGGGACAAAAATTGGAAAATTTTGAAGGGACTTTGAAAAAATTTCAACTGGAATTTTAGCCATTTTTTGACGTGAAATTGTAAACATGTGGACATGGATTTTGAAAATTCTAGAGAGAATTCTAAAAGCTTCAACAGAATTTCAACAATTTTGAGAGGGATTTGAAAAGTTTCAATGGGAATGGGAAGAATTGGGACAAAAATTGGAAAATTTTTAAGGGACTTTGAAAAAATTTCAACTGGAATTTTAGCCATTCTTTTATGTGAAATTGTAAACATGTGGACATGGATTTTGAAAATTCTAGAGAGAATTCTAAAAGCTTCAACAGAATTTCAACAATTTTGAGAGGGATTTGAAAAGTTTCAATGGGAATGGGAAGAATTGGGACAAAAATTGGAAAATTTTTAAGGGACTTTGAAAAAATTTCAACTGGAATTTTAGCCATTTTTTGACGTGAAATTGTAAACATGTGGACATGGATTTTGAAAATTCTAGAGAGAATTTTAAAAGCTTCAAGAGAATTTCAACAATTTTGAGAGGGATTTGAAAAGTTTCAATGGGAATGGGAAGAATTGGGACAAAAATTGGAAAATTTTGAAAGGGACTTTGAAAAAATTTCAACTGGAATTTTAGCCATTTTTTGACGTGGAATTGTAAACATGTGGACATGGATTTTGAAAATTCTAGAGAGAATTTTAAAAGCTTCAACAGAATTTCAACAATTTTGAGAGGGATTTGAAAAGTTTCAATGGGAATGGGAAGAATTGGGACAAAAATTGGAAAATGTTTAAGGGACTTTGAAAAAATTTCAACTGGAATTTTAGCCATTTTTTGACGTGAAATTGTAAACATGTGGACATGGATTTTGAAAATTCTAGAGAGAATTCTAAAAGCTTCAACAGAATTTCAACAATTTTGAGAGGGATTTGAAAAGTTTCAATGGGAATGGGAAGAATTGGGACAAAAATTGGAAAATTTTTAAGGGACTTTGAAAAAATTTCAACTGGAATTTTAGCCATTTTTTGACGTGAAATTGTAAACATGTGGACATGGATTTTGAAAATTCTAGAGAGAATTTTAAAAGCTTCAACAGAATTTCAACAATTTTGAGAGAGATTTGAAACGTTTCAATGGGAATGGGAAGAATTGGGACAAAAATTGGAAAATTTTTAAGGGACTTTGAAAAAATTTCAACTGGAATTTTAGCAATTTTTTTATGTGAAATTGTAAACATGTGGACATGGATTTTGAAAATTCTAGAGAGAATTTTAAAAGCTTCAACAGAACTTCAGCAATTTTGAGAGGGATTTGAAAAGTTTCAATGGGAATGGGAAGAATTGGGACAAAAATTGGAAAATTTTTAAGGGACTTTGAAAAAATTTCAACTGGAATTTTAGCCATTTTTTGACGTGGAATTGTAAACATGTGGACATGGATTTTGAAAATTCTAGAGAGAATTCTAAAAGCTTCAACAGAATTTCAACAATGTTGAGAGGGATTTGAAAAGTTTCAATGGGAATGGGAAGAATTGGGACAAAAATTGGAAAATTTTTAAGGGACTTTGAAAAAATTTCAACTGGAATTTTAGCCATTTTTTGACGTGAAATTGTAAACATGTGGACATGGATTTTGAAAATTCTAGAGAGAATTTTAAAAGCTTCAAGAGAATTTCAACAATTTTGAGAGGGATTTGAAAAGTTTCAATGGGAATGGGAAGAATTGGGACAAAAATTGGAAAATTTTGAAAGGGACTTTGAAAAAATTTCAACTGGAATTTTAGCCATTTTTTGACGTGGAATTGTAAACATGTGGACATGGATTTTGAAAATTCTAGAGAGAATTTTAAAAGCTTCAACAGAATTTCAACAATTTTGAGAGGGATTTGAAAAGTTTCAATGGGAATGGGAAGAATTGGGACAAAAATTGGAAAATGTTTAAGGGACTTTGAAAAAATTTCAACTGGAATTTTAGCCATTTTTTTATGTGAAATTGTAAACATGTGGACATGGATTTTGAAAATTCTAGAGAGAATTCTAAAAGCTTCAACAGAATTTCAACAATGTTGAGAGGGATTTGAAAAGTTTCAATGGGAATGGGAAGAATTGGGACAAAAATTGGAAAATTTTTAAGGGACTTTGAAAAAATTTCAACTGGAATTTTAGCCATTTTTTGACGTGAAATTGTAAACATGTGGACATGGATTTTGAAAATTCTAGAGAGAATTTTAAAAGCTTCAACAGAATTTCAACAATTTTGAGAGGGATTTGAAAAGTTTCAATGGGAATGGGAAGAATTGGGACAAAAATTGGAAAATTTTGAAAGGGACTTTGAAAAAATTTCAACTGGAATTTTAGCAATTTTTTTATGTGAAATTGTAAACATGTGGACATGGATTTTGAAAATTCTAGAGAGAATTTTAAAAGCTTCAACAGAACTTCAGCAATTTTGAGAGGGATTTGAAAAGTTTCAATGGGAATGGGAAGAATTGGGACAAAAATTGGAAAATTTTTAAGGGACTTTGAAAAAATTTCAACTGGAATTTTAGCCATTTTTTGACGTGGAATTGTAAACATGTGGACATGGATTTTGAAAATTCTAGAGAGAATTCTAAAAGCTTCAACAGAATTTCAACAATTTTGAGAGGGATTTGAAAAGTTTCAATGGGAATGGGAAGAATTGGGACAAAAATTGGAAAATTTTTAAGGGACTTTGAAAAAATTTCAACTGGAATTTTAGCCATTTTTTGACGTGAAATTGTAAACATGTGGACATGGATTTTGAAAATTCTAGAGAGAATTTTAAAAGCTTCAACAGAATTTCAACAATTCTGAGAGGGATTTGAAAAGTTTCAATGGGAATGGGAAGAATTGGGACAAAAATTGGAAAATTTTTAAGGGACTTTGAAAAAATTTCAACTGGAATTTTAGCCATTTTTTGACGTGAAATTGTAAACATGTGGACATGGATTTTGAAAATTCTAGAGAGAATTCTAAAAGCTTCAACAGAATTTCAACAATTTTGAGAGGGATTTGAAAAGTTTCAATGGGAATGGGAAGAATTGGGACAAAAATTGGAAAATTTTTAAGGGACTTTGAAAAAATTTCAACTGGAATTTTAGCCATTTTTTGACGTGAAATTGTAAACATGTGGACATGGATTTTGAAAATTCTAGAGAGAATTTTAAAAGCTTCAACAGAATTTCAACAATGTTGAGAAAGATTTGAAAAGTTTCAATGGGAATGGGAAGAATTGGGACAAAAATTGGAAAATTTTTAAGGGACTTTGAAAAAATTTCAACTGGAATTTTAGCCATTTTTTGACGTGAAATTGTAAACATGTGGACATGGATTTTGAAAATTCTAGAGAGAATTTTAAAAGCTTCAACAGAATTTCAACAATTCTGAGAGGGATTTGAAAAGTTTCAATGGGAATGGGAAGAATTGGGACAAAAATTGGAAAATTTTGAAGGGACTTTGAAAAAATTTCAACTGGAATTTTAGCCATTTTTTGACGTGAAATTGTAAACATGTGGACATGGATTTTGAAAATTCTAGAGAGAATTCTAAAAGCTTCAACAGAATTTCAACAATTTTGAGAGGGATTTGAAAAGTTTCAATGGGAATGGGAAGAATTGGGACAAAAATTGGAAAATTTTTAAGGGACTTTGAAAAAATTTCAACTGGAATTTTAGCCATTCTTTTATGTGAAATTGTAAACATGTGGACATGGATTTTGAAAATTCTAGAGAGAATTCTAAAAGCTTCAACAGAATTTCAACAATTTTGAGAGGGATTTGAAAAGTTTCAATGGGAATGGGAAGAATTGGGACAAAAATTGGAAAATTTTTAAGGGACTTTGAAAAAATTTCAACTGGAATTTTAGCCATTTTTTGACGTGAAATTGTAAACATGTGGACATGGATTTTGAAAATTCTAGAGAGAATTTTAAAAGCTTCAAGAGAATTTCAACAATTTTGAGAGGGATTTGAAAAGTTTCAATGGGAATGGGAAGAATTGGGACAAAAATTGGAAAATTTTGAAAGGGACTTTGAAAAAATTTCAACTGGAATTTTAGCCATTTTTTGACGTGGAATTGTAAACATGTGGACATGGATTTTGAAAATTCTAGAGAGAATTTTAAAAGCTTCAACAGAATTTCAACAATTTTGAGAGGGATTTGAAAAGTTTCAATGGGAATGGGAAGAATTGGGACAAAAATTGGAAAATGTTTAAGGGACTTTGAAAAAATTTCAACTGGAATTTTAGCCATTTTTTGACGTGAAATTGTAAACATGTGGACATGGATTTTGAAAATTCTAGAGAGAATTCTAAAAGCTTCAACAGAATTTCAACAATTTTGAGAGGGATTTGAAAAGTTTCAATGGGAATGGGAAGAATTGGGACAAAAATTGGAAAATTTTTAAGGGACTTTGAAAAAATTTCAACTGGAATTTTAGCCATTTTTTGACGTGAAATTGTAAACATGTGGACATGGATTTTGAAAATTCTAGAGAGAATTTTAAAAGCTTCAACAGAATTTCAACAATTTTGAGAGAGATTTGAAACGTTTCAATGGGAATGGGAAGAATTGGGACAAAAATTGGAAAATATTTAAGGGACTTTGAAAAAATTTCAACTGGAATTTTAGCAATTTTTTTATGTGAAATTGTAAACATGTGGACATGGATTTTGAAAATTCTAGAGAGAATTTTAAAAGCTTCAACAGAACTTCAGCAATTTTGAGAGGGATTTGAAAAGTTTCAATGGGAATGGGAAGAATTGGGACAAAAATTGGAAAATTTTTAAGGGACTTTGAAAAAATTTCAACTGGAATTTTAGCCATTTTTTGACGTGGAATTGTAAACATGTGGACATGGATTTTGAAAATTCTAGAGAGAATTCTAAAAGCTTCAACAGAATTTCAACAATGTTGAGAGGGATTTGAAAAGTTTCAATGGGAATGGGAAGAATTGGGACAAAAATTGGAAAATTTTTAAGGGACTTTGAAAAAATTTCAACTGGAATTTTAGCCATTTTTTGACGTGAAATTGTAAACATGTGGACATGGATTTTGAAAATTCTAGAGAGAATTTTAAAAGCTTCAAGAGAATTTCAACAATTTTGAGAGGGATTTGAAAAGTTTCAATGGGAATGGGAAGAATTGGGACAAAAATTGGAAAATTTTGAAAGGGACTTTGAAAAAATTTCAACTGGAATTTTAGCCATTTTTTGACGTGGAATTGTAAACATGTGGACATGGATTTTGAAAATTCTAGAGAGAATTTTAAAAGCTTCAACAGAATTTCAACAATTTTGAGAGGGATTTGAAAAGTTTCAATGGGAATGGGAAGAATTGGGACAAAAATTGGAAAATGTTTAAGGGACTTTGAAAAAATTTCAACTGGAATTTTAGCCATTTTTTTATGTGAAATTGTAAACATGTGGACATGGATTTTGAAAATTCTAGAGAGAATTCTAAAAGCTTCAACAGAATTTCAACAATTTTGAGAGGGATTTGAAAAGTTTCAATGGGAATGGGAAGAATTGGGACAAAAATTGGAAAATTTTTAAGGGACTTTGAAAAAATTTCAACTGGAATTTTAGCCATTTTTTGACGTGAAATTGTAAACATGTGGACATGGATTTTGAAAATTCTAGAGAGAATTTTAAAAGCTTCAACAGAATTTCAACAATTTTGAGAGGGATTTGAAAAGTTTCAATGGGAATGGGAAGAATTGGGACAAAAATTGGAAAATTTTGAAAGGGACTTTGAAAAAATTTCAACTGGAATTTTAGCAATTTTTTTATGTGAAATTGTAAACATGTGGACATGGATTTTGAAAATTCTAGAGAGAATTTTAAAAGCTTCAACAGAACTTCAGCAATTTTGAGAGGGATTTGAAAAGTTTCAATGGGAATGGGAAGAATTGGGACAAAAATTGGAAAATTTTTAAGGGACTTTGAAAAAATTTCAACTGGAATTTTAGCCATTTTTTGACGTGGAATTGTAAACATGTGGACATGGATTTTGAAAATTCTAGAGAGAATTCTAAAAGCTTCAACAGAATTTCAACAATTTTGAGAGGGATTTGAAAAGTTTCAATGGGAATGGGAAGAATTGGGACAAAAATTGGAAAATTTTTAAGGGACTTTGAAAAAATTTCAACTGGAATTTTAGCCATTTTTTGACGTGAAATTGTAAACATGTGGACATGGATTTTGAAAATTCTAGAGAGAATTTTAAAAGCTTCAAGAGAATTTCAACAATTTTGAGAGGGATTTGAAAAGTTTCAATGGGAATGGGAAGAATTGGGACAAAAATTGGAAAATTTTGAAAGGGACTTTGAAAAAATTTCAACTGGAATTTTAGCCATTTTTTGACGTGAAATTGTAAACATGTGGACATGGATTTTGAAAATTCTAGAGAGAATTTTAAAAGCTTCAACAGAATTTCAACAATTTTGAGAGGGATTTGAAAAGTTTCAATGGGAATGGGAAGAATTGGGACAAACATTGGAAAATGTTTAAGGGACTTTGAAAAAATTTCAACTGGAATTTTAGCCATTTTTTTATGTGAAATTGTAAACATGTGGACATGGATTTTGAAAATTCTAGAGAGAATTCTAAAAGCTTCAACAGAATTTCAACAATTTTGAGAGGGATTTGAAAAGTTTCAATGGGAATGGGAAGAATTGGGACAAAAATTGGAAAATTTTTAAGGGACTTTGAAAAAATTTCAACTGGAATTTTAGCCATTTTTTGACGTGAAATTGTAAACATGTGGACATGGATTTTGAAAATTCTAGAGAGAATTTTAAAAGCTTCAACAGAATTTCAACAATTTTGAGAGAGATTTGAAACGTTTCAATGGGAATGGGAAGAATTGGGACAAAAATTGGAAAATATTTAAGGGACTTTGAAAAAATTTCAACTGGAATTTTAGCAATTTTTTTATGTGAAATTGTAAACATGTGGACATGGATTTTGAAAATTCTAGAGAGAATTTTAAAAGCTTCAACAGAACTTCAGCAATTTTGAGAGGGATTTGAAAAGTTTCAATGGGAATGGGAAGAATTGGGACAAAAATTGGAAAATTTTTAAGGGACTTTGAAAAAATTTCAACTGGAATTTTAGCCATTTTTTGACGTGGAATTGTAAACATGTGGACATGGATTTTGAAAATTCTAGAGAGAATTCTAAAAGCTTCAACAGAATTTCAACAATTTTGAGAGGGATTTGAAAAGTTTCAATGGGAATGGGAAGAATTGGGACAAAAATTGGAAAATTTTTAAGGGACTTTGAAAAAATTTCAACTGGAATTTTAGCCATTTTTTGACGTGAAATTGTAAACATGTGGACATGGATTTTGAAAATTCTAGAGAGAATTTTAAAAGCTTCAACAGAATTTCAACAATTTTGAGAGGGATTTGAAAAGTTTCAATGGGAATGGGAAGAATTGGGACAAAAATTGGAAAATTTTTAAGGGACTTTGAAAAAATTTCAACTGGAATTTTAGCCATTTTTTGACGTGAAATTGTAAACATGTGAACATGGATTTTGAAAATTCTAGAGAGAATTCTAAAAGCTTCAACAGAATTTCAACAATTTTGAGAGGGATTTGAAAAGTTTCAATGGGAATGGGAAGAATTGGGACAAAAATTGGAAAATTTTTAAGGGACTTTGAAAAAATTTCAACTGGAATTTTAGCCATTTTTTGACATGAAATTGTAAACATGTGGACATGGATTTTGAAAATTCTAGAGAGAATTTTAAAAGCTTCAACAGAACTTCAACAATTTTGAGAGGGATTTGAAAAGTTTCAATGGGAATGGGAAGAATTGGGACAAAAATTGGAAAATTTTTAAGGGACTTTGAAAAAATTTCAACTGGAATTTTAGCCATTTTTTTACGTGAAATTGTAAACATGTGAACATGGATTTTGAAAATTCTAGAGAGAATTCTAAAAGCTTCAACAGAATTTCAACAATTTTGAGAGGGATTTGAAAAGTTTCAATGGGAATGGGAAGAATTGGGACAAAAATTGGAAAATTTTGAAGGGACTTTGAAAAAATTTCAACTGGAATTTTAGCCATTTTTTGACATGAAATTGTAAACATGTGGACATGGATTTTGAAAATTCTAGAGAGAATTTTAAAAGCTTCAACAGAACTTCAACAATTTTGAGAGGGATTTGAAAAGTTTCAATGGGAATGGGAAGAATTGGGACAAAAATTGGAAAATTTTTAAGGGACTTTGAAAAAATTTCAACTGGAATTTTAGCCATTTTTTGACGTGGAATTGTAAACATGTGGACATGGATTTTGAAAATTCTAGAGAGAATTCTAAAAGCTTCAACAGAATTTCAACAATTTTGAGAGGGATTTGAAAAGTTTCAATGGGAATGGGAAGAATTGGGACAAAAATTGGAAAATTTTTAAGGGACTTTGAAAAAATTTCAACTGGAATTTTAGCCATTTTTTGACGTGAAATTGTAAACATGTGGACATGGATTTTGAAAATTCTAGAGAGAATTCTAAAAGCTTCAACAGAATTTCAACAATTTTGAGAGGGATTTGAAAAGTTTCAATGGGAATGGGAAGAATTGGGACAAAAATTGGAAAATTTTTAAGGGACTTTGAAAAAATTTCAACTGGAATTTTAGCCATTTTTTGACGTGAAATTGTAAACATGTGGACATGGATTTTGAAAATTCTAGAGAGAATTTTAAAAGCTTCAACAGAATTTCATCAATTTTGAGAGGGATTTGAAAAGTTTCAATGGGAATGGGAAGAATTGCGACAAAAATTGGAAAATTTTTAAGGGACTTTGAAAAAATTTCAACTGGAATTTTAGCCATTTTTTGACGTGAAATTGTAAACATGTGGACATGGATTTTGAAAATTCTAGAGAGAATTTTAAAAGCTTCAACAGAATTTCAACAATGTTGAGAAAGATTTGAAAAGTTTCAAGGGAATGGGAAGAATTGGGACAAAAATTGGAAAATTTTTAAGGGACTTTGAAAAAATTTCAACTGGAAGTTTAGCCATTTTTTTACGTGGAATTGTAAACATGTGGACATGGATTTTGAAAATTCTAGAGAGAATTTTAAAAGCTTCAACAGAACTTCAACAATTTTGAGAGGGATTTGAAAAGTTTCAATGGGAATGGGAAGAATTGGGACAAAAATTGGAAAATTTTTAAGGGACTTTGAAAAAATTTCAACTGGAATTTTAGCCATTTTTTGACGTGAAATTGTAAACATGTGGACATGGATTTTGAAAATTCTAGAGAGAATTCTAAAAGCTTCAACAGAATTTCAACAATTTTGAGAGGGATTTGAAAAGTTTCAATGGGAATGGGAAGAATTGGGACAAAAATTGGAAAATTTTTAAGGGACTTTGAAAAAATTTCAACTGGAATTTTAGCCATTATTTTATGTGAAATTGTAAACATGTGGACATGGATTTTGAAAATTCTAGAGAGAATTTTAAAGCTTCAACAGAATTTCAACAATTTTGAGAGGGATTTGAAAAGTTTCAATGGGAATGGGAAGAATTGGGACAAAAATTGGAAAATTTTTAAGGGACTTTGAAAAAATTTCAACTGGAATTTTAGCCATTTTTTGACGTGAAATTGTAAACATGTGGACATGGATTTTGAAAATTCTAGAGAGAATTTTAAAAGCTTCAACAGAATTTCAACAATTTTGAGAGGGATTTGAAAAGTTTCAATGGGAATGGGAAGAATTGGGACAAAAATTGGAAAATTTTTAAGGGACTTTGAAAAAATTTCAACTGGAATTTTAGCCATTTTTTGACGTGAAATTGTAAACATGTGGACATGGATTTTGAAAATTCTAGAGAGAATTTTAAAAGCTTCAACAGAACTTCAACAATTTTGAGAGGGATTTGAAAAGTTTCATTGGGAATGGGAAGAATTGGGACAAAAATTGGAAAATTTTTAAGGGACTTTGAAAAAATTTCAACTGGAATTTTAGCCATTTTTTGACATGAAATTGTAAACATGTGGACATGGATTTTGAAAATTCTAGAGAGAATTTTAAAAGCTTCAACAGAACTTCAACAATTTTGAGAGGGATTTGAAAAGTTTCAATGGGAATGGGAAGAATTGGGACAAAAATTGGAAAATTTTTAAGGGACTTTGAAAAAATTTCAACTGGAATTTTAGCCATTTTTTGACGTGGAATTGTAAACATGTGGACATGGATTTTGAAAATTCTAGAGAGAATTTTAAAAGCTTCAACAGAATTTCAACAATTTTGAGAGGGATTTGAAAAGTTTCAATGGGAATGGGAAGAATTGGGACAAAAATTGGAAAATTTTTAAGGGACTTTGAAAAAATTTCAACTGGAATTTTAGCCATTTTTTGACGTGAAATTGTAAACATGTGGACATGGATTTTGAAAATTCTAGAGAGAATTTTAAAAGTTTCAACAGAATTTCAACAATTTTGAGAGGGATTTGAAAAGTTTCAATGGGAATGGGAAGAATTGGGACAAAAATTGGAAAATTTTGAAGGGACTTTGAAAAAATTTCAACTGGAATTTTAGCCAGTTTTTGACGTGAAATTGTAAACATGTGGACATGGATTTTGAAAATTCTAGAGAGAATTCTAAAAGCTTCAACAGAATTTCAACAATTTTGAGAGGGATTTGAAAAGTTTCAATGGGAATGGGAAGAATTGGGACAAAAATTGGAAAATTTTTAAGGGACTTTGAAAAAATTTCAACTGGAATTTTAGCAATTTTTTGATGTGAAATTGTAAATATGTGGACATGGATTTTGAAAATTCTAGAGAGAATTTTAAAAGCTTCAACAGAATTTCAACAATTCTGAGAGGGATTTGAAAAGTTTCAATGGGAATGGGAAGAATTGGGACAAAAATTGGAAAATTTTTAAGGGACTTTGAAAAAATTTCAACTGGAATTTTAGCCATTTTTTGACGTGAAATTGTAAACATGTGGACATGGATTTTGAAAATTCTAGAGAGAATTTTAAAAGCTTCAACAGAATTTCAACAATTTTGAGAGGGATTTGAAAAGTTTCAATGGGAATGGGAAGAATTGGGACAAAAATTGGAAAATTTTTAAGGGACTTTGAAAAAATTTCAACTGGAATTTTAGCCATTTTTTGACGTGAAATTGTAAACATGTGGACATGGATTTTGAAAATTCTAGAGAGAATTCTAAAAGCTTCAACAGAATTTCAACAATGTTGAGAGGGATTCGAAAAGTTTCAATGGGAATGGGAAGAATTGGGACAAAAATTGGAAAATTTTTAAGGGACTTTGAAAAATTTTCAACTGGAATTTTAGCCATTTTTTGACGTGGAATTGTAAACATGTGGACATGGATTTTGAAAATTCTAGAGAGAATTTTAAAAGCTTCAACAGAATTTCAACAATTTTGAGAGGGATTTGAAAAGTTTCAATGGGAATGGGAAGAATTGGGACAAAAATTGGAAAATTTTTAAGGGACTTTGAAAAAATTTCAACTGGAATTTTAGCCATTTTTTGACGTGAAATTGTAAACATGTGGACATGGATTTTGAAAATTCTAGAGAGAATTTTAAAAGCTTCAACAGAATTTCATCAATTTTGAGAGGGATTTGAAAAGTTTCAATGGGAATGGGAAGAATTGCGACAAAAATTGGAAAATTTTTAAGGGACTTTGAAAAAATTTCAACTGGAATTTTAGCCATTTTTTGACGTGAAATTGTAAACATGTGGACATGGATTTTGAAAATTCTAGAGAGAATTTTAAAAGCTTCAACAGAATTTCAACAATGTTGAGAAAGATTTGAAAAGTTTCAAGGGAATGGGAAGAATTGGGACAAAAATTGGAAAATTTTTAAGGGACTTTGAAAAAATTTCAACTGGAAGTTTAGCCATTTTTTTACGTGGAATTGTAAACATGTGGACATGGATTTTGAAAATTCTAGAGAGAATTTTAAAAGCTTCAACAGAACTTCAACAATTTTGAGAGGGATTTGAAAAGTTTCAATGGGAATGGGAAGAATTGGGACAAAAATTGGAAAATTTTTAAGGGACTTTGAAAAAATTTCAACTGGAATTTTAGCCATTTTTTGACGTGAAATTGTAAACATGTGGACATGGATTTTGAAAATTCTAGAGAGAATTCTAAAAGCTTCAACAGAATTTCAACAATTTTGAGAGGGATTTGAAAAGTTTCAATGGGAATGGGAAGAATTGGGACAAAAATTGGAAAATTTTTAAGGGACTTTGAAAAAATTTCAACTGGAATTTTAGCCATTATTTTATGTGAAATTGTAAACATGTGGACATGGATTTTGAAAATTCTAGAGAGAATTTTAAAGCTTCAACAGAATTTCAACAATTTTGAGAGGGATTTGAAAAGTTTCAATGGGAATGGGAAGAATTGGGACAAAAATTGGAAAATTTTTAAGGGACTTTGAAAAAATTTCAACTGGAATTTTAGCCATTTTTTGACGTGAAATTGTAAACATGTGGACATGGATTTTGAAAATTCTAGAGAGAATTTTAAAAGCTTCAACAGAATTTCAACAATTTTGAGAGGGATTTGAAAAGTTTCAATGGGAATGGGAAGAATTGGGACAAAAATTGGAAAATTTTTAAGGGACTTTGAAAAAATTTCAACTGGAATTTTAGCCATTTTTTGACGTGAAATTGTAAACATGTGGACATGGATTTTGAAAATTCTAGAGAGAATTCTAAAAGCTTCAACAGAATTTCAACAATTTAGAGAGGGATTTGAAAAGTTTCATTGGGAATGGGAAGAATTGGGACAAAAATTGGAAAATTTTTAAGGGACTTTGAAAAAATTTCAACTGGAATTTTAGCCATTTTTTGACATGAAATTGTAAACATGTGGACATGGATTTTGAAAATTCTAGAGAGAATTTTAAAAGCTTCAACAGAACTTCAACAATTTTGAGAGGGATTTGAAAAGTTTCAATGGGAATGGGAAGAATTGGGACAAAAATTGGAAAATTTTTAAGGGACTTTGAAAAAATTTCAACTGGAATTTTAGCCATTTTTTGACGTGGAATTGTAAACATGTGGACACGGATTTTGAAAATTCTAGAGAGAATTTTAAAAGCTTCAACAGAATTTCAACAATTTTGAGAGGGATTTGAAAAGTTTCAATGGGAATGGGAAGAATTGGGACAAAAATTGGAAAATTTTTAAGGGACTTTGAAAAAATTTCAACTGGAATTTTAGCCATTTTTTGACGTGAAATTGTAAACATGTGGACATGGATTTTGAAAATTCTAGAGAGAATTTTAAAAGTTTCAACAGAATTTCAACAATTCTGAGAGGGATTTGAAAAGTTTCAATGGGAATGGGAAGAATTGGGACAAAAATTGGAAAATTTTGAAGGGACTTTGAAAAAATTTCAACTGGAATTTTAGCCATTTTTTTGACGTGAAATTGTAAACATGTGGACATGGATTTTGAAAATTCTAGAGAGAATTCTAAAAGCTTCAACAGAATTTCAACAATTTTGAGAGGGATTTGAAAAGTTTCAATGGGAATGGGAAGAATTGGGACAAAAATTGGAAAATTTTTAAGGGACTTTGAAAAAATTTCAACTGGAATTTTAGCAATTTTTTGATGTGAAATTGTAAACATGTGGACATGGATTTTGAAAATTCTAGAGAGAATTTTAAAAGCTTCAACAGAATTTCAACAATTCTGAGAGGGATTTGAAAAGTTTCAATGGGAATGGGAAGAATTGGGACAAAAATTGGAAAATTTTTAAGGGACTTTGAAAAAATTTCAACTGGAATTTTAGCCATTTTTTGACGTGAAATTGTAAACATGTGGACATGGATTTTGAAAATTCTAGAGAGAATTTTAAAAGCTTCAACAGAATTTCAACAATTTTGAGAGGGATTTGAAAAGTTTCAATGGGAATGGGAAGAATTGGGACAAAAATTGGAAAATTTTTAAGGGACTTTGAAAAAATTTCAACTGGAATTTTAGCCATTTTTTGACGTGAAATTGTAAACATGTGGACATGGATTTTGAAAATTCTAGAGAGAATTCTAAAAGCTTCAACAGAATTTCAACAATGTTGAGAGGGATTCGAAAAGTTTCAATGGGAATGGGAAGAATTGGGACAAAAATTGGAAAATTTTTAAGGGACTTTGAAAAATTTTCAACTGGAATTTTAGCCATTTTTTGACGTGGAATTGTAAACATGTGGACATGGATTTTGAAAATTCTAGAGAGAATTTTAAAAGCTTCAACAGAATTTCAACAATTTTGAGAGGGATTTGAAAAGTTTCAATGGGAATGGGAAGAATTGGGACAAAAATTGGAAAATTTTTAAGGGACTTTGAAAAAATTTCAACTGGAATTTTAGCCATTTTTTGACGTGAAATTGTAAACATGTGGACATGGATTTTGAAAATTCTAGAGAGAATTCTAAAAGCTTCAACAGAATTTCAACAATTTTGAGAGGGATTTGAAAAGTTTCAATGGGAATGGGAAGAATTGGGACAAAAATTGGAAAATTTTTAAGGGACTTTGAAAAAATTTCAACTGGAATTTTAGCCATTTTTTGACGTGGAATTGTAAACATGTGGACATGGATTTTGAAAATTCTAGAGAGAATTTTAAAAGCTTCAATACAATTTCAACAATTTTGAGAGGGATTTGAAAAGTTTCAATGGGAATGGGAAGAATTGGGACAAAAATTGGAAAATTTTTAAGGGACTTTGAAAAAATTTCAACTGGAATTTTAGCCATTTTTTGACGTGAAATTGTAAACATGTGGACATGGATTTTGAAAATTCTAGAGAGAATTTTAAAAGCTTCAACAGAATTTCAACAATTCTGAGAGGGATTTGAAAAGTTTCAATGGGAATGGGAAGAATTGGGACAAAAATTGGAAAATTTTTAAGGGACTTTGAAAAAATTTCAACTGGAATTTTAGCCATTTTTTGACGTGAAATTGTAAACATGTGGCCATGGATTTTGAAAATTCTAGAGAGAATTCTAAAAGCTTCAACAGAATTTCAACAATTCTGAGAGGGATTTGAAAAGTTTCAATGGGAATGGGAAGAATTGGGACAAAAATTGGAAAATTTTTAAGGGACTTTGAAAAAATTTCAACTGGATATTTTAGCCATTTTTTGACGTGAAATTGTAAACATGTGGACATGGATTTTGAAAATTCTAGAGAGAATTCTAAAAGCTTCAACAGAATTTCAACAATTTTGTGAGGGATTTGAAAAGTTTCAATGGGAATGGGAAGAATTGGGACAAAAATTGGAAAATTTTTAGGGGACTTTGAAAAAATTTCAACTGGAATTTTAGCCATTTTTTGACGTGGAATTGTAAACATGTGGACATGGATTTTGAAAATTCTAGAGAGAATTTTAAAAGCTTCAACAGAATTTCAACAATTCTGAGAGGGATTTGAAAAGTTTCAATGGGAATGGGAAGAATTGGGACAAAAATTGGAAAATTTTTAAGGGACTTTGAAAAAATTTCAACTGGAATTTTAGCCATTTTTTGACGTGAAATTGTAAACATGTGGACATGGATTTTGAAAATTCTAGAGAGAATTTTAAAAGCTTCAACAGAATTTCAACAATTTTGAGAGGGATTTGAAAAGTTTCAATGGGAATGGGAAGAATTGGGACAAAAATTGGGAAATTTTTAAGGGACTTTGAAAAAATTTCAACTGGAATTTTAGCCATTTTTTGACGTGGAATTGTAAACATGTGGACATGGATTTTGAAAATTCTAGAGAGAATTTTAAAAGCTTCAACAGAATTTCAACAATTTTGAGAGGGATTTGAAAAGTTTCAATGGGAATGGGAAGAATTGGGACAAAAATTGGAAAATTTGGAAAGGGACTTCGAAAAAATTTCAACTGGAATTTTAGCCATTTTTTGACGTGGAATTGTAAACATGTGGACATGGATTTTGAAAATTCTAGAGAGAATTCTAAAAGCTTCAACAGAATTTCAACAATTTTGAGAGGGATTTGAAAAGTTTCAATGGGAATGGGAAGAATTGGGACAAAAATTGGAAAATTTTTAAGGGACTTTGAAAAAATTTCAACTGGAATTTTAGCCATTTTTTGACGTGAAATTGTAAACATGTGGACATGGATTTTGAAAATTCTAGAGAGAATTTTAAAACCTTCAACAGAATTTCAACAATTTTGAGA